>NC_057747.1:22030840-22041859 GCF_004010195.1 Chiloscyllium plagiosum | reverse complement strand
TGCAGTAAATGATGTGTGTGGAGGTACAGGTGAATTTGTGACGGATATGGAAGGATCCCTTGGGGCCTTGGAGGGAAGTGAGGGGGGAGGTGTGGGCACAAGTGTTGCATTTCTTGCGGTTGCAGGGGAAGGTGCCAAGAGTAGAGGTTGGGTTGGTAGGGGATGTGGACCTGACGAGGGAGTCACGGAGGGAGTGGTCTTTCTGGAACACTGATAGGGGAAGGGAGGGAAATATATCCTTGGTGGTGGGGTCTGTTTGGAGGTGGAGGTCTCTCACTCTTCCCAGCTCAGACTCCCCTCTACCATGTTTCTGTCCCCTGCTTTCTGAGAATCCACCTCCTCCCCTTCCTCACATTCCTGGTCTCTACTTTTATTAGCCCATCTGCAAGCAGTCTTTGAACCCTGTCATCAATGGCGATTATGGCCCACCCATCCCCACTTGGATTTACTCTCAGCCAAGCTAAGACTTTCTTGGCTCTGCTATTAACATCTAACTTCCATCTGTATATCTCCTTTACGACCCTTTGCACTCTGTTTGCATTTTGCTCTAGGCACCTTCACTATTCATTCCACATGTTCCTCTACCTTCTTTATCATTAACCATCATTTTCTGAACCCTTTCATTTCTGTAAAGGACTCAAAATGTTAACTCTGTATCTCTCCCCACAGATGCTGCCAGGACCTGTTGAGTTTCCCTGGCACTTATTTAAAAAATTCAGATCTTCATTCTTTGTACTTTGCTATTTAGATCGTCATTAACCTCTCTATCTCCGTGAAATGGGGAGAATTTCAATCCTCTAGAATTGGTCTGGAGTCTACAGGAAAACTCTGGTGAGCAACACCTGGGAGAAAAATACATTTTGTTATACATTTCTTTGAACATTTGTTAGTTGCAAAAATATCAAAAAAGTAAGAAAAGCAGGAAAGTTGACTAATAGTTGACTGTCATCTAATCAGATATTTAAGAATTGGGTTGCCTTCCAATTGGTGGAAAGGGCAGCTGGCACAAGAATTGATGTGCCAGTTGGCCAATGGGAGGAGTGTGGGGGTGGGGCAATTGGGGACAGGGAGTCTTTTGATGTAATCTCCAGTTGACAATGGTTAGGATTAGGACCTTCACGGTCATATCCCAAATCCATCTCAATTTGGATTTGCCCACTCATAAAATAATTGCTGTAATTTAACTGATTCAGAAAGTATTTTCAATTATGGCTCTTTCACAGAAAAACAATACAAGTTCTCAGAATTCTTAATGATTGGAATAAGGCAACAAAGAACAGTACAGTGTGGGAACAGGCCCTTCGGTCCACCAAGCCTATGCCAACATGTAACGCCTTTTTAAACTTAAAACCTTTTGTCTCTACGCAGTCCATATCCCTCTATTCCCTGCCTATTCATTTACCTGTCAAGATGCCTTTTGTATCTGCTTCTGTCATTTTCTCTGGCAGCACATTGCAGGCATTTACTACCCTCTGTGTAAAAAACTTGCCTCACACATCCCTTTTACCTTAACTCTATGTCCCTGACATTTCTACCCTGGGAAAGACTCTATCCATTTTATCCATGACTCTCATGATTTATCATGTTGCTCCGTCAACTTCCAATGTTCAAGTGAAAACAAATCGAGGTCGTCCAATCTCCTGTCATGTTAGAGAAAAAAAAAATCTGCAGATGCCGGAATCCAAGGTAGACAAGCAGAAAGCTGGAAGAACATAGCAACAGGCAGCATCAAGAAGAGGTGAGGTCATTGTTTCGGGTATAACCCCTCTTCAGTCCTGATGCTGCCTAGCTTGCTGTGTTCTTCCAGCCTCCTGCTAGTCTACCAATCTCCCCTCATAGCTAATACCCTCCAAACCAGGCAAATTCCTGGTAAACCTTTTCTGTAGCCTCTCCAAAACCTCTACATCCTTCTGGTAGTGTGGCAATCAGAACTGTGCACAATATTCCAAATGTGGCCGAAGTGAAGTTCTATACAGTCACAAGATTTTAAAGGCTTGCTTCAGGCACAAGTGGAGCGAATGATTTGCAAGTTTCTGTGCTGGCATTTAGTGGGTTCAAGAGTATACTTACATACTGGCATCTGCACTGCCATCCAAACCAGGGTCCTTGCAAAGCTGTCTCTTTCAGATGACCTCTGACACCACAACACCATAGACCAGGCTAATCAAGCTGATGCTCAGGTAAAAGAAACTTTAATCCATGGGATGGGGTAAGAGAAAATAAAAAGATATCCACAGGTGGACTGAGAAGATTTAAGGCAATGTCCCTATCTTATAGATGTATCAATGTTTACAACACAGAAAGAGACCATTTGGCCGTGACACACCTGAGAACATTCCTCCAATTCTGAGTTTCTGCGAATCTCCAAATTCTTTCACCCTAACATTGGTGGTTGTACCTTCAAAAGTGTGGGCACTAAGCTCTCGGATGCCTTTCTTAACCATATCTGCATATAAAGAACATAAGAATTCGGAGTAGGAGTAGGCCATCTGGCCCTTCAAGCCTGCTGCACCATTCAATAAGATCATGGCTAATCTTTTCATGGACTCAGCTCTGCTTACCTGCCCACTTACAATATCCCTTAAGTCATTTCCTGTTCAAAAATGTTTGCCTTTAAAAACATTCAACAAGGAAGCCTTAACTGCCTCACTGGGCAGGGAATTTCACAAGTTCCTCCTCAACTCAGTCCTAAATCTGCTCCCCCTTTATTTTGAGGCTCTGCCCCCCAATTCTAGTTTCACCCACCAGTGGGAAACAACCTTCCTGCTTCTATTTTGTCTATTCCCTTCATTTTATATCATTCTTCTAAATACCAATGAGTATAGTCTCAGTCTACTCAATCTCTCCTCATAAGGCAACCCTCTCAACTCTGGAATCAACCTGGTGAACCTCCTCTGCATACCCCTGTGGTTCCAGTATATCCTTTCTCAAGTAAGGAGACCAGAACTGTGCACATGACTATCCACAGTTTAAAACCAACCACTTTGACCAGCCTTTCCTGTCACTTGGCCCTAAGTCCCCTCACATGGTTCAATGACAATTCTCAAATTGCACTCCCGTGAAAGTGCCTTGTACAGTTTTACTACATTAAAGGTGCTATATAAATGCAAGCTCTTGATATGAGTGTTTATTTATAGAAATCAACCACTTAAAATATAATCAAAACTCCTTTACCTGAGGACATGGTTGCTCTTTGCCATTCCCACGGACATAAAACTTCAAATCTGTAAGATGTTTCATGAATTGGAAACTAATTAATAAGATATCCTATTCCTGTTTCACAGAGTCAGCTGCATCAAGAAGAAAATGACTGACTCAGTCCTTATTTAAATATATGTTTCATCTCTCTCTGTAAATTAGGATGCGGACTGATATGGAGTTAAGTCACGGATTTCATTTCTGGTCATTCTTGGCATGTGAGAGTCACTGACAGGAACAAAATTTGTTGACCATCCCTGAATAGCCGTTGGACTGGTTGGCAATGCTCTGGACATTACAAAGGGCAATTAACAGTCAACCACATCGCTGTGGGTCTGGAGTCACATATAGGTCATGGTGGCAGATTTCTTTCCCTGAAGAGTATTCATGAACCAGTTGAGTTTTTTTTAATGACAATTGGCGATTGATTGCCAGGCAGTTAGGTGTTTGAGTCGAAGAGTGTGGTGCTGGAAAAGCACAGCAGGTTAGGCAGCGTCCAAGGAGCAGGAGAATCAACGTTTCGAGCATAAACACTTCATCAGGACTCTCCAGCTCCTCGGATGCTGCCTGACCTGCTGTGCTTTTCCAGCACCACACTCTTCGACCCAAACACCTAACTGCTTGGCAATCAATCATCAATTGTCATAAAAAACCTCCACTGGTTCATGAATACTCTTCAGGGAAAGAAATCTGCTACCATGACCTATATGTCACTCCAGACCCACAGCGATATGGTTGACTGTTAATTGCCCTTTGTAATGTCCAGAGCATTGCCACCCAGTCCAACAGCTATTCAGGAATGGTCAACAAACTTTGTTCCTGTGCTTTTCCAGCACCACACTCTTCGACTCTGATCTCCAGCATCTGCAGTCCTCAATCTCTTCTGCTTAGGTGTTTGGGGTCAGGTTAGCTCAGTTAGTTAGATGGCTGGCCTTACAGTGCAGGATAATGCTAACAATGTGAGTTCAATTCCCACATCATAAAGTCTCACCCTCTCCAGTCAACCCCCTATCTGAGGTGGGGTGACCCTCAGATTAAACTACCACCTGTTGTCTGTGTGTAAAGACAGTGGGGCTGGGATGAATTCACATGATGGTGGCTGGGAGAAAAGCCTTTTCCACATGACTAGTTGTTGATGTCTGGAATGTACTTCCTGTGGTGGAAGCAGATTCAATGGAGGCATTCGAGAGAGCATTGGATGGTTATTTGGATAGAAATGGTGTGCCAGGATATGGGGAAAAGACCCCTAAAGGAACAAGATATAGGAACAAAATTGGACCATTTGGCCCATCGAGCCTGCTCTACCATTCAATCTATTCTCCTGCTTTCTCCTCATAATTCTTGATCTCCTCACTAATCAAGAACCTATCTGTCTCTGTCTTAAACACTCTCAATGACTTTACATCCACAGCCTTCAGTAGCAATAAGCTCTACATAGTCTGCACCCTCCCACTGAGAAATTCCTCCTCGTCTCAGTTCTAAAGGGTTGTCCCTTCACTCTGAGGCTGTGCCTTCATGTCCTAGTCTCTCCTACTAGAGGAAATATCTTCTCCACGTCTGTAATATCCAGGCCTCTCAGTATTCTGTAGGTTTCAATCAGATCCCCCATTATCCTTCTAAACTCCGAGTATAGACCTTGAGTCCTCAAGTGCTCCTTATATGACAAGCCCTTCATGCCCGGGATCATTCTGAAAAGCATCCTCTGGACACCCACCAAGGCCAGCATGTCCTTCCTTAGATACAGGACCCAATACTACTCACAATATTCTGAATGCAGTCTGACCCGAGCATTATGCAACCTCAGCTGTACATCCCTGCTCTTGTAGTCTGGCCCTCTTAAAATGAATGCTAAAACTATATTTCCCTCCTAACTGCCAACTGAACCAGCATGTTAACCTTCAGAGAATCCTGAATGAGGACTCCTAAGTCCCTTTGTGCTTCAGATTTCTAAAGACTTTCCCCATTTAGAAAATAACTTATGCCTGTACTCTTCCTAGCAAATTGCATAACCTCAAAGTTCCCACATTGTATTCTAGCTGCCAATTCTTTGCTCACTTACCCAGCCCACCCAAGTCTTTCTGTAGCCTCCTCAGTATTCCAACTGTGTTAGGAGATAGAACCAGGTCATAGAACTGGTGCAGGCACGATGGGCTGAAAGGCCCCCCAGCAATTTAGGCTCTCTTTTTATTCCAGATTTTTATTGAATCCAAATTTACCATTGGAGCCCATGTTCTTGACAAATCATAGAATCCCTACAGTATGGAAGCAGGCCATTCAGCCCATCAAGTCCACACCAACTCTCCAAAGAGCATCCCATCCAGAGCCACACTAATCCTGTAACCTTGTATTTCCCATGGCTAATCCACCTAACCTGCACATCTTTGGACTGTGGGAGGAAACCGGGTTGGCTCTGAGTTGTGACGATGCTTTTACGCAGTGTATTTTGTCCTGGTTTTCCTTATGAAGAAAGGTTGAGACAGAGGTACAGAGTGGTCTGTTCCAGCCAATAAACAGCTTCAGTGGCCTTGGGGTTGTTTTTAAAGTTGGAATAATAAAAGCAGCCTGAATGGGTGGAGTCAACTGCCACAGAACCAGGATTTCAGTTTGGCATTCAGTAGCAGTTGGGGTTTGGAAGCTGTAGAAATCTCACCCTGATACAGCAAAATGCTTGACTTTTCTCTCTCTCTCTGAGTTTTCTTTTGATGTCCTTTCCCCCACAGACTGGAGAAACATTGCATGAAACTTTACCAGAGGTGTGTTATAGGATGTTGCTAACTTGGAACCGCTAATCCTGTGGTAGTTAACATATGTATTATCTTGTTAAGTATTTTGATAGAAGTACAGGTAAGCTAATTTTTTTAATACTTATTTTGTCTGTGTTTTAACTGGAATGTAAGAATAAAGTGTGCTTTGCTTCAAGTCTGTTGTTTGACCCAATCGAATTGTATCTGAAACATAGCGCCTTACACTTGCCTTTAAAACGAGGTTATCTTCTGAATACATTTTGAGGAGGTTTGGTCTGGTCCATAACAGGGTTCAAACTCTCCGCCAGGCATAGCTGTGTTCCTCATGGCCAGTTTCTTCACTGAGGAACAAATATGAACAGCCTTGGAGGGGGGATGTGTGTCTGTGTGTCTCTTTAACCAAAGGAACGTGGGGGTGGGACAGCGGTTGCGGAACCAAGGAATAACCAGATTTATTAATGCTGATGTTACCCGCACTTTTGATGAAATGGAATCAATATCAGTGAACTCCTCAAACAATTTAAATTCATGTCCGCAAATGTAAAGTCCTCAATGTAGCAAATCCACTTAATAATTCATTCTGCACAGTGTAATTTTTACATATTTAAAATGAGCTGCTAAGTAGAGATGAATTTTGAAAATTCAAGCATGGGAGGCTTCAGGGCAATATTGGCACGCACTAATGAACTGACATTCTGAGTGGCGGCGATGAGGGAGGCAGCTTTGGCAGAGGCAATGTTCCAGATCCGCTCAGCAACAGCAGGAGCTGCTTCAGCATGCTCCCTCCTCAAGATGCTGCCTTAGGGACAGCTTTAGTGACCATGGCGTAAGGGATGGCCTGGAGGCCCTTACGAAATCAAAAGGCCACGGTTGGAACAAAAAAATGACATTGGTCTTAACTTTGTATGCATTATTTCTTTTTTATAATTTATATACTTAATTATGATGACATATAAATGTTTTACTATATTTTCATAAATACATATTACAATGAATTACTGTACCATATTCTGAGTGTGGTGCTGGCCAATTATCATGAGCTCAACAAATCTATAAGACCCACAGGGATACAGAGCTGTATCATAACAATAGTGTGCATCTCTCACTCACTGCTGTTGAAAAGAGAAAGGAACTCTGCAACAAGTTTGATCAATGCACACACACACACAATATACACAGAGTCTCACACAGACACACAGTTTGACACACACACACAGACATACACAGTCACGCACACACAGTCTCACACAAGCTCAGTTTCACACACATGCATGCATACAGACACAGACACACAGTCATATACACACACGCGGTCAGATACACACATGCACACACTCAATACACTCTCACAGTTGCCACTGGTGCCCAAGTTTGTAGCCACTAGGTTTGCTGGTTCAAGTCCCACACCAGGAGCTGAGCAGAGAATCCAGGTTGGCCTTTCCATGCTGCACTGAGGGAGTGCTGCACTGTCAGAGGGGAATGTGGAAATTTTCCAGCTGTCCTGTTAAACCGAGGTCTCATTGCATATGCAGGGTAGAAAACTTCCCAGGGACAATCTCAGAGCCTGGTGAAAACATTAACAGATTATCAAGCCATTCAAGTGTCTACAAGTTGTGGTATCTTGCTGTGTGAGATTTGTCTGCCTACAAAATCAAGGGCTGACTGTCAAAAATAATCATTAGCCGGGCATCACTTTGGGATGTCACTAGTTCATGAAAGGCACTACAAAGTAATTGGAGTAAGAGAGTGTTTAGTAAATCCTTCATATCTCAGAAATTCCTAATGGGTTCATCACTGAGCGTGCATGTGTGAAGGTTACAATTTCCACTCCAAGTCAGGTAGCTCCACAAACTGCTGCTGGCTAATTAAGGACACTGCTACCAATTCCCAAACTTATTAACAAAGCTGCTGAAAACATCTAATTTCCCTGGGGAAGGATTTCATTATCAGCAAGAGCTGAGAACTTAGCACAACCTCTGCCAGTGCTCACGGGGCATGTGTGTGTGTGTGTGTATATATGCCCGTATGTGTGTGTGTATGACCGTGTGTGTGTTGTGAGAGAGAGAGACTGTGTATGTCTGTGTGTGTGTGTTGTGAGAGACTGTGTATGTCTGTGTCGGCATGTGTGTATGTAAGTGAAACTGTGCGTGTGTCTGCGCATGTCTGTATGTGTCTGTGTTTGCGTGCATGTATGTGTGAAACCGTGTCTGTCTGTGTGTGAGACTGTGTCTGTGTAAGTGTGTGAGACTGAGTGTCTGTGTGTGTGTGTGTTAATGGTCACATTAGCTTCGGAAATGAGGAAAGTAAAATTGCAGCGATTCTCACCCAGTCCGTAATCTCTGATCAATAATGTGGGGATTGCCAAACCATTATAATTGAAGGTAAGCTTGTCTCACCTTTCACAATATATTTCACATACTGCAGGGCTCTTGTGGCATAGTGGTACTGTCTCAACCTCTGGACCAGGAGGCCCAGGTTTAGAGATGTGCAATACCATGAATTTAAAAAAAAATCCAGTTCACATACTACCAGGTGGCAACAAACACAGAAAATTCTGGAGAAACTCAGCAGATCTGGCAGCATCGCAGAACAGAGAGAGAGAGAGAGTTAATGTTTGCATCCAGTGGTAGAAGCTGATGGTAATGTGGTTGGAATGTAAGTTTGGGACCCCACTATATTCCTGCACGGATTCTCTTGGAAAAAAAGACAGAACCCACGAGCAGCAAAAAGAGTGTTCCAAAAAGTGAGAGGACAGTTTGTAAATCTTGTTCAGAAAGGTGGGGAGGTTCAAGAGCAATGCAGAGATACTCTTAACTGCCTTTTGTGCAATCAGGGATGGGCAATAAATGCTGGCTAGCCAGTGAGGTCTTCAGTCTGTTTTAGGAATACAGAGGCATAGAGATGTATAGCACGGAAACAGACTCTTTGGTCCAACTCATCCACGCCGATCAGATATCCCAACCCAATCTAGTCCCATTTGCCAGCACTTGGCCCATATCCCTCAAAACACTTCTTATTCATATACCCAACCAGATGCTGTAATTGTACCAGCCTCCACCACTTCCTCTGGCAGCTCATTCTGTACATGCACCACCCTCTGTGTGAAAAAGTTGCCCGTTAGGTCCCTTTTATATCTTTCCCCATTCACCATGGACCTTCGCCCTCTAGTTCTGTAATGTGTTTTTGGGATTTTTTGTTGTCTGCTTTGTATTGGTTGTAAAAATTATTTATTTCTTCCTGCTTATTCACATTGCCTAAGTACACTCATGCAGTGTTTAGTAAATCCTTCTTATCTCAGGAATTACAAACTGTATTCTCTGAGCAGTTCAAGTGTGCCATGTGTGAAGGTTATAACTTCTGCTGGGAGTCAGGGCACTCCACAACTACTGGCTAATTAAAGGCTTTTAAACCAGTAGAAAACGAAAAGTGCTGGAGGGGTTGAGAATCAGAAATCATTTTGAACTTGCCTGCAACTGGATAATTCAAGTAGTATAATGACCAGCATCTCAGATCTCAGCTGTGCCCAGAGGCAGTGTATCAAACCACCAACACCATACGAACTGCATTCAGTATTAATGAAAATTGGGCTGATATATAATGTGTGTGAAGGCTGAGATGATTGCTCAAATCAAAGAGAGAGAGAATCACTGAATATCGGAGCAGGAGTAGGCCATTCAGCCCCTCGAGCCTGCTCCGCCATTCAATATGATCGTGGACGATCATCTAACTCAGTCCCCTGTTCCCATTTTCTCCTTTTAACCCTAAGAACTGCATCTACCTTCTTCTTGAAAACATTCAATGGTTTGGTCTCACCTGCTTTCTGATGGAGAATTCCAGAGGCTCACCTCTCTCTGGGTGACAATTTCTCCTCATCTCAGTCCTAAATGGCCAACTCTGCGTCCTCCGACTGGGACTCCCTGGTCACTGGGAACATCTTGTATTTATTCTGTCTAGTCCTGTTAGAATTTTATTGTATGCCATGAGATCCCATCCCCCCCCCTTCATTCTTCTAAACTCCAATGAATATACAGAGGAACCTCGATTATCCGAATGACACGGGCAGGGAGTATTTTGTTCAGATAATCGAATGTGCAGGTAATCAAATGTGTGGATAATCGAATGTTTGGATAATCGAATGCCGGATAACCCAGTTTAGCCAAGCCTTGGGACCTTGTGATCTTGTTCGGATAATCCGAAATTTGGATCACGTGAGTGCTAGATAATCAAGGTTTCTCTGTAGTCCTAACCAAACCAAAAAAATGTCCTAACCTGAAACAAATCAAAATAGAAATTGCAGGAGGAACTCAGCAGATCGTGCAGTGTTTGTGGAGAGAGAGGAATAGAGTTAATGCTTCGAGTCCAATGACCCATCCCAACCAATCCAGTCTCTCTTCCTTTATCAGCCCTGTCATCCAAGAGTCATTCTGGTAAATCTTTGTTGCACTCCAGAACATGAATAAGGAGACCAAAACTGCACTCAATAATCCAGCTGTGGTCTCACCAAGGCACAATTGCAACAAGACATTCTTGGTCCTGTATTCAAATTCCCTCGCTATGAAGGCTTACCTACCATTTCCCTTCTTCACCATCTGCTGCATCAATAGACAATAGACAATGGGAGCAGGAGTAGGCCATTCTGCTCTTCGAGCCTGCACCACCATTCAATATGATCATGGCTGATCATCCTTAATCAGTATCCTGTTCCTGCCTTATCTCCATAACCTTTGATTCCACTATCCTTGAGAGCTCTATCCAACTCTTTCTTAAATGAATCCAGAGACTGGGCCTGCACTGCCCTCTGGGGCAGAGCATTCCACACACCCACAACTCTCTGGGTGAAGAAGTTTCTCCTCATCTCTGTCCTAAATGGTCTACCCCGTATTTTTAAGCTGTGTCCTCTGGTTCGGCACTCACCAATCAGCGGAAACATGTTTCCTGCCTCCAGAGTGTCCAATCCTTTAACAATCTTGTATACCTCAATCAGATCCCCTCTCAGTCTTCTAAACTCAAGGGTACACAAGCCCAGTCGCTCCAGTCTTTCAGCGTAAGGTAGTCCCACCATTCCAGGAATTGACCT
>NC_057747.1:22011207-22030040 GCF_004010195.1 Chiloscyllium plagiosum | reverse complement strand
TCCAATCCGCAGGAACTGATCCTGAATCTATTGAACTCTGGAAAATAATCACCAACGCATCCACGATTTCTCAAGCCACCTCCTTCAATACCCTGGGATGTAGGCCATCAGGCCCCGGGGACTTATCAACCTTCAGCCCTAACAGTCTCTCCAACAACAATTCCTGGCAAATATAAATTCCCTTAAGTTCAGGTCCTTCAGCCACTGTTACCTCAGGGAGATTGCTTGTGTCTTCCCCAGTGAACACAGATCTGAAGTACCAATTCTTCTGCCATTTCTTTGTTCCCTGTAATATATTCCCCTGTTTCTGTCTTCAAGGGTCCAATTTTAGTCTTAACCATTTTTTTGCCTTTCACATACCTAAAAAAGCTTTTACTATCCTCCTTTATATTTTTGGCCAGTTTACCTTCGTACCTCATTTTTTCTCTGCGTATTTCCTTCTTTAAAAGCTTCCCAGTCCTCCGTTTTCCCACTTATCTTTGCTATGTTATACTTTTTCTCTTTGAACTTCATATGTTTCTTAACTCCCCTCGTCAGCCACGGCCACCCATGCCTCCTCCTAGGATCTTTCTTCCTTTTTGGAATGAACTGATCCTGCATCTTCTGCATTATACACAGATATCCGCCATTGTTCCTCCACTGTCATCCCTGCTAAGGTATTGCACCATTGAACTTTGGCCAGCTCCTCCCTCATAGCTCCATAGTTCCCTTTATTCCACAGAAATATTGTCACTTCCGATTGTACCCTCTCCCTCTCAAATTGCAGATTGAAGTTTATTGTATTATGGTCACTACTTCCCAATGGCTCCTTCACTTCGCGGTCCCTGATCAATTCTGATTCGTTGCACAATACCAGATCCAGAATTGCCTTCTCCCTTGTCGGCTCCAGCACCAGCTATTCTAAGAATCCATCTCGGAGGCACTCCACAAAGTCTCTTTCTTGAGGTCCAATTACCATCCTGATTCTCCCAGTCTACCTGCATGCTGAAATCCCCCATAACAACTGTAGTAACATTTTTGCGACAGGCCAATTTCAGCTCCTGATTCAACTTACATACGACATCCAGACTACTGTTTGGATGTCGTATGTACTCTCAACATCCACGTCTTAAACATGTGACCCCCCCTTATTCTGAGACCATGCCCTCTGATCTGAAACAACCTTTCTCCATCTACTCGCAAGTCCTGTATGAATCTGAATGTCCTCTCATCCTTTAAACTACAATGAGCACAAACGCAATCTACTCAACCTCTCCTCATAAGACAGTCTCTCCATACCCAGTATCATTCCATTGATAAGTTTAGATGAAGAGAGATGGGGCGGTGATGTGATGACACAGACCAGTTGAGCTGAATGACCTGTAAATATGATGTAGACATATGGCACAATATTTACTGGAGAGGGGGTGGGGACTCAGTATTGAATCTAGGCCTTTTCTTGCTGCTGTTCACTGCTTTTGGAAAACGTGTTTATGAACAGCTGCTATTTTAGTCTCTTATCAAACTGATAGACAGTTACACTTACGTTCACAGTGGCTCTGCTGATGTTCTCTGTTACTTTCTACCAGCCTGTCTTCTGCTTTTGAGAATGTGTTCAGTTGAAACACTTGCTCTCATACTCAGAGATCTGATCTTCAGATATTGTAGTGTCTCGCCATTAGCAGACGCAACAATGGCAACACAGCCTTCAAGTTTGTTCTCTGCTGTCAATTTACTATTTTCCACCATATTGTGTTTAAAGCTTTTTATATATTTATTCATTGAATGGTAGACTCTTGAGTTAGAAGGAATGGCTGGATAGACTGGGACCTCTTTCACTGGAGCGTAGGAGGTTGAGAGGTAACCTTATAGAGGTTTATAAAATCATGAGGGGTATAGAGAAGGTGAATGGCAAGTGTCTTTTCCCCAGGGTGGGGGATTTCAAGACCAGGGAGCATATTTTAAAGATAAGAGGAGGTTTAACAAAGACACAAGGGGCAATTTTTATACATTGAGTAATTTGTGTGTGGAATGAATTTCTAGAGGAATTGATAGATGTAAGTACAGTTACAATATTTAAAAGACATTCATAGGTACATAATAAGAAATGTTTGGATGATATGGGACAAGATTTAGTTTGGGATTATGTTCGGCATGGACTGGTTGAACTGAAGGGTCTGTTTCTGTGCTGTATGACTCTGTGACTAGGTAGACCAGCATTTATGGCCCATCCCTAACTACACGGTGGATGGGCAGTTAGGAGCCAACCACATTGCTGTGGCTCTCGAGTTACACGTAGGTCAGACCAGGTAAGGATGGCAGATTTCATATGAAGAGTGGTAGAGAATTCTGGGATTAGAGATTAGAGATTACTTACAGTGTGGAAACAGGCCCTTCGGCCCAACAAGTCCACACCGACCCGCCGAAGCGTAACCCACCCACACTCTTTATGGCCCATCCCTAACTACACGGTGGATGGGCAGGTAAGAGCCAACCACATTTCTGTGGCTCTCGAGTTACATGTAGGTCAGACCAGGTAAGGATGGCAGATTTCCTTCCCTAAAACAAAATTAATTAACCAGACAGTTTCTTATTTAAATGATAATCACCACACTATAAGTGATCGCTATCTGGCTAATTATTTAAAATGCCAGATTTTATAAATTCTACAGTGGTGCAATTTAAACACACATTCCCAGAACTTTTGTCTGACGTTCCCACAAATCTTGAGCTGTGGCGAATGGATCCTGGACACTGTCTGGAGAAGCCCCAACAACCAAATAATTCTCCCTCCCTCCCTTCATTCACTCATTCCATCACCAATGCTCAGTAGCTGCATTTACACAAGGATCACTGGACAGCAGCTTCCAAACCCACAGCCGCTGTCTTCTGGAAGGACAAGGGCAGCAGATACATGGGAACACCTGCAAGATCTCTTCCAACACACTTACCATCCTGACTTGGAAATACATCGCTGTTCCTTCACTGTCATTGGGTCAAAATCTTGGAACTCTCTCCCTGACAGCATTACACCAAATGACTGCAGCAGTTCAAGAAGGCAGCTCACCCCCACCTTCTGCAGGCTCACTAGGGAAACACTGGTACAGCCAGTTTCTTGATGAATACAAGTGTATTTCATGTAACTGCATGTACGAAGGTGTTCTGAAGTGCTACAAAGAGTTCTACACAGATGCAGATCTTTTTCTTAACATTGAGTCATTTCATATTAGACTCACACACTAGTAGAGGCGTTTTGGGGTGGCATGGTGGCTCAGTGTTTAGCAATACTGTCTCACAGCGCCAGGGACCTGAGTTTGATTCCACCCTCAGGCGATTGTTTGTGTAAAGTTTGCACAATTTCCACGTGTCTGCGTGGGTTTCCTCCAGGTGCTCCGGTTTCCTCCCACAATCCAAAGATGTGCGTGTCGGGTGAATTGGCCATGCTAAATTGCCCGTAGTGTTCAGGGATGTGTAGGTTAGGTGCATTAGTTGGAGGTACATTTAGGGTAATAAGGTAAGGGTCTGGATGGGTTACTCTTCGGAGAGTCAGTGTGGACTAGTTGGGCCGAAGAGCCTGTTTCCATACTGTAGGGATTCTATATTCGAGAGTCTAAAACAGATAAGCTTTTTCAGCTCTGAAGGGGTCATGAGGCAAATTTACCAAAGCGTGCTTACTATAGAGGTCAGATTTAGTTGTGACTCATGACTGCCTTATTGTTTGAGTTGAGAGAGTGGTGCTGGAAAAGCACAGCAGGTCAGGCAGCATCTGAGGAGCAGGAGAATCAACGCTTCGGGCAGAAGGGCTTTTGTAGTTCTCACTTTTGCTTGCCTCAGTATTTGACCTTTGTAAATCAGAAACCACTTCACGCTGGCAGAAGGACCATGTCCAAAAATGAGTTGAGCAAACAGTCCTTGCACACTTCTTCATGCTGCCGCAAGAGGTTGCTGCTATGAATGTTTGCAGCAAATTGCATGTTCAGAGCAACTTTCAGGTCCTGTACCACCCTCACCAAAGCACAATCAGACAAGACTAACAGCAAGAGATTGGGAAGAGTAGACAACAACTTGGACAAATAGGAAGGTTTTACAGTTAAAATCTTAAAGGAGGGCTGGAAAGTTGAGGCTGGAGGGAAGGACGGCTTTAGAAGAGTCATTCAGAGCATGTAACTTTGAAGTCAGATTATTAAGACAGCACAAACTGTGTGAGGATAGTATGCTCACTCCAGAGCTGGAGGAGATGTTTTTGGGAGGGAACGGGAGAGAGGAAATTGCAGGGCTAGCTGAGGTTACGGAGATAGGGAGAAGCAGGGATAAAGATTTGAAAACAAGGAGGAGAGCTTTACATCATGATTTGGAGATGCCGGTGTTGGACTGGGGTGTACAAAGTTAAAAATCACATAACACCAGGTTATAATCCAACAGGTTTAATTGGAAGCATTGGCTTTCGGAGTGCCACTCCATCAGGTTGTTGTGGAGTACACAATGACCTGATGAAGGAGCAGCGCTCTGAAAGCTAGTGCTTCCAATTAAACCTGTTGGACTATAACCTGGTGTTATGTGATTTTTAGCTTTAAATTAGGAATTGTGATAAACAGGGCCAGCCTTTGGACAATAATTGCTGGTCTCATCAATGCAGCCCACATCCTATGAATGAATTTTTAAAAGATAGTGACATTCTATTACACAACCCAGATGCATTGGTCAATGGAAGGTTATACTGATATCATCCACATACCGAAATGACAAAAATGAACAACTATCTTGGGAAGCAGCATAATTTACACTCAATTTCACAATTGGGTTTGCAGTATAAATGCTGGCAAATGGGTCTAGGTCGGATTGGGATGTCTTGTCAGTGCAGATAAGTTGGACTAAAGGGTCTGTTTCCGTGCTATATGACTCTATAAACTCTTCAGCGTTATAGATACACTGTCCCAAAGGATGATCCAGTCATTTCACTTTAAATGTAACATCTGTTTATTTAACAGTATTCCTTGAGTTTTACAATAATTGTCATCTTCAAATAATTATTAACATTTATTAAGAGTTTTTAAGTTTGTCTGAGTTGGATCTGGAAGAGATAAAATGGCAGCAGTGTCCTTTCAGGTCAGAAGTTAAGGGCACCAATCGACTAGCTTTACAGGAACTGGACCATCCATAGAATTCTTTTTAATAACCAGCCATGTAATTTTTGTTCTCGCTACTACAGTGCTAAACGGTTCCACACTTCCTGCACCACATACATTGCAAGCGAGGGTCACATTCAGAGTGTAACTCTCGGTCTGTCTTTCCAACAGCATGCTGTAATCCCACCCTGTAGCAGCACCCAGAATAACACATCAGATTCCTACAGTGAATATCTCGGCAGTGTATGGTCAAATAGGGGTGAATCAAGGAAGTGACCTGAATAAATTTGTGGTAAAGCTACCGATCATTCTCCCCATTTTGTCTGAGCATGTGTGGAAATGTGTGCTTCAATGTTGAACTCCTTGTGTTTTCCACCACACTGACCTGAAACATTGATTAATTTCAGTGCCACAAACATTGCTAAGCTGTTGTTCCCAGTTATTTCTTTGTTTCCACATTTCCAGCTGCTAGTAATCTTTTCTCATTGTTCCAATTCATATTTGTGTTATTGCTGTGAACCCCTCTATTATCACATGACTCTGCCTCAACTCCAACCCACCAGGTTCTGAAACATTCATTTGCACCTTTTGTAACTTTCATAAGAAACAGGAGCAGGAGAAGGCCGCTCAGCCCCTTGAGCATTCAATAGGATCATGACTGCTCCAACATTCCTCACCTCCACTTTCCAGGCTCAACTCTTCCAATGCACTCTGGATTGGTCTCCCATATTCTACCCTCCTGAAACTTCAGGTCAGCTAAAGCTCTGCTGACCACGTCTGAACTCAAAGCAAGTCTCGTTCTGATTGCCCCTGTGCTCACTAGCCTAACGTGATTCCTGGTCAAGCAACATCATGGTGTCAAATTCTGCCGAGCTTCACCCCTCCATACCTCGGTAATCTCATTCAGTCTCACAATTCTCTGAAATATCAGTACCTCTCCACTTCTGCTCTCGTGTAGAACTCCTGGTTTTGTTGCTCCACCATTGGTGGCCGTGCCTTGAGGTGTCCAGGCCTCAAGGTCTGGAGTACAGTCCCTACATGTCTCCATTTTGCTGCCTCCTCTTCCTCCCTAAAACCTACCTCCTTGACCAAACCATCTGATCTAATATCTCTGTGTGGCTCAGTGTCAAACTTACTTTATTTTTGCCCTTGGGGAGCACCTTGGAATGCTTTATTGCACTGAAGGCGCTATAGTAATAGTAATTGTTGCTGCAGCCAAATTCACCAATCCAGAGAGCAAATATTTCTCTGCAGTGGACTAAAGGTGTAGTCACAGAGATGAAAAGGCCATTTTCCCAACTCACCAGTCCATCAAGACCTCATAACAGACACATGCCTCTGACCTCTCAACTCTTGCTGAATTATAGTCACCTCAATCCTGAAACGCTCAGCTCCCTTGTTAGCCAGGAATAGAGAAAGGCTTGCAAGTTAATTTCTGGGGAGAAGTGGCCATTCATAGAATCAAAATTTGGCCTGACTGTTGCTACCAGAACAGATTAGAGTGGTGCCGGAAAAGCCCAGCAGGTCAGGCAGCATCCAAGGAGCAGGAAAATCAATGTTCCAGGCAAAAGCCCTTCATCAGAAACGTCTATCGCCATACTAAAGCACTAACCACGTGAAACCAAATCAGCTTTGATTGAGTTAGATATTAGTTTGACGTAATTCCTGTGTCTTCACATGATCTCTTTTCATTCACAGATGGTTGAGCAGTCCATAGCAAACATGATGAAACCCTTCAAGTCCTACTCTGGGGTTCAGGTTCACGTCACTGTGTAATGATCCACCTCCCGCCCAACAGTCATCCTCCCCAACATCTACGTCAAAGGAGGGATTAATATATTTATCTCTTTTTTTAAAAAAGACAATGGCTCACCTTTGCTAAAATAGCAAACTTTACGCAAGATCTTTAGGCTTGTACAGTAACTACTGGTATCTCAAAAGTCACAGCCTAAGACTGTCGTATATGAGATGATATGGAAATTCAGTTTCAGTGAGTAACCTGTAACAAGCCAAGTGACAGTGTTGGGGGCTAACCCATAAGTGTCTCTGTCTCTTCTCTAACAGGCTTCCAAAGGAACAACAGGGTAACAGCTGCAGGGTTTCCAGTGGTAACACAGCCCATAGTGAGAAGGGTCACTGCCAGATCTGTGGGACACTTTATTCACCCAACAGGGATGAGGGAGGCCAATCTGCCCAAATAGCCCTAGCCCCACCCTGAGCATATTATCACATTTCTCACCCCACCCGGCCTCGGTCCTTATCAAACCCTGGCCCTTCTCAGCCTCACAAATGGATGATTCACCCACAATGGAAAACCCTTTCGAAATCTCTTCTCTGCTCCCGCAGCAATACTCAAGAGTCCAATAAAAACACCCACTCTTAAAAAATGACAATCCAGCAGCAACCAAAGGTCACAAAGACTTTTGGGGAGTAGATCCAGACTCTGTATGAGCAGGCATACAGTTTAACATCTCATTTCTTCCAAGTCCTGGGAAATAAAACCGGAAGAGGCTCAGAAATTCCATCTGATGCCAGTTGCTCATTTGGGAACGAGGATCACTAGATGGTTAGTCAAAGGCAATAGTGGACTAATGGAGTTTGGTCACAGATGGTCACACTGAATGGTGAAAAACACCCAAGGGGTCTTGTCCACTTCCCATATTTCAGGGCACAGTACAAAGACTAGATCTACTCTACAATGGGACCTGCCTCCCTCATTTGGAGTCTTTAGATTATTGTTGGTTTCTTGGCCTTCTAGGCATCCATTGATGAGAACAGGGGTCATTTTGAATTTTGTTTCAGGAAAGAGAGAAGGAATGAGATTGATCCGGTATACTGCTGTCTAAATAAACAGTGTAACATTGTCATGTATACTAAAACAAGTTGTTAAAAACAGCCTATGATTCATTGTCAGAATGAATTTTATGAAACGCACATTCAATTGACTCTGACTTTTACACATTATTATTTAACATTTATGGGAGGGGGTGTGTGGGAGGAGATGGAAAGCAGATGTGAACAGCTGGATGAAGGGGAAAGGAATGTGAAACACGACATAAATAAAATTATCCATGGCAGCTACCACAACTCATTGCGGTGATGGTCGGTGATGCCACATGAAGGAATGTGGCAATGGGAAACTCCAGCTCCTTAACCTCTTGTCGACAACGATCGAGGAACCTGCAGCGAGGTAGCAGCAACCCTCCAGCGAGTCCCAACGAGATGCAGAACCACAAACCAGGTCTGCCAATGCCTGCCACTCCTGACCTGTGGCAACGCCACCTTATCCTAAAGGAATATATTATATATTTGTATATATAGCTCTATTCGTCTGTCCCGTGGAAATACAGCAGTTGTTTGGCGTGGCTCGGGCCTCCTTGTTTGCCATGGGTACGCCTTTCCTCTCACGTGCTCGAGAGAGAAGACCAGAACCGGGGCAGGAGTCACCATCCAGAAATTCAGAGTAAAGTAGATGATGTTTCAAGACCTGCCATTGGGTGGCGCTTGCCATGCTTGGCACATGCAACCATGGTCCTGCCCTGTAATGATGCAATTAGTAAACAGGCTCTCTGCCCACCACACCACAACAGTATTGGTGCCCTCTGGATCAATCCCTGCAAATCCAGTCTTTCGGAAAGGGAGCCATTTGATGCACCAGCCAGTCCCTGAACTACGCATGCGCCAACCAACACAAGCAGCCACCACTGGCACTACACTACAGTCAGAAGTTGTAACTGAACGTACAACATGCTAGTCTCAGTGCAAACCCTGACTGAGCAAGAGGGTTATAGCTTGTGCTTAGTGTTGGCAGAGTGTCGGTAACTCCGGCGCTCCGATGTGTTGCGTTTGACTCGGATGGCCATGACCGGTGGCTCCTGGTGTAGGGACGGGCTGGAGTGGGACTTTGTCAAGCCATTCCCTTCACTCTCAATGTTGTCGAACAGGGCGGATTCAAACTTGTCCAGATCGTCCGTTCCTGATTTCAGCTTGGCACGCAGCAGCGAGACATACGTGCTGAACCTCATTTTCTATCAGAAAGAAAGCGCACAACTTTAACATTTCTCATCCATCAAAGGCATAAAGGTGACATCAGTCTGAAATGGTGGTGTTCCTAAACCAGGGGCCATTAGATACTGCTGAAAAGAGAGAGTTGTGGCTGAAGTTTTTCATCTCACACCATCAGGACATGTGCAAGAATGCCAAATTTCCAACAGTCATGACAATTTATTGAGGAGAAAAAGGATGCTGACTTGTTACTCAGCCTGTTGACACTCCATTCACAACATTTGTAGTTATCTGTTGATACTGGAATTATCTTGCCATTGTCTCTCCACCTATATATTCTGTGCTTGTGCACCTCCCTCCACTTCACCTGATGAAGGAGCAGTGCTCCAAAAGATTTGTGATTTCAAGTAAATCTGTGTGAGAACTGTTATTTACAAATGTAAATGGACCAGCTTACAAGTTCAAGTGTCTGTCCTGATGAGTTTATGATGAAAAGCTTCAGCGACATGCCTTTCTTTTTAGCATTATTCAATCCTTCCTTACCAAGAAAGGATAAGACAGTCACCAAGAAATCCTTAGTGAATTGAAAAATAACTACATGATCTAGAAAGTGGTCACACTGTGGAATTCAGCGCAAGATTGAGTTCAGACAAGTAGCATAAGCAAATTGAAGGGGAAGTTAGGTAAAGACATGGGAGCAGAAATTAGGCTAATCAGCCCATCAAGTCTGATCTGCCATTCAATCATGGGGGTGGCACGGTGGCTCAGTGGTTAGCACTGCTGCCTCACAGTGCCAGGGACCCAGGCTTGATTCCAGCCTCGGGCGACTGTCTATGTGCAGTTTGCACATTCTCCCCGTGTCTGTGTGGGTTTCCTCCGGGTGCTCCGGTTTCCTCCCACGGTCCAAAGATGTGCAGGTCAGGTGAATTGGCCATGCTAAATTGCCCGTAGTGTTAGGTATATGTCATAGGGAAATGAGTCTGAATAGGTTAGTCTTCGGAGGGTTGGTGTGGACTTGTTGGGCCAGAGGGCCTGTTTCCACACTGTTGGGGAAATTAAAGACGTGGGGGCGAAAGGGAAAGGAGGATATATTAAGAGGGGCAGGTGAAGTATCGGTGAGAGGAGACTCAGTAAAGCTGACAAAGACCGGTTAGACCGAGTAGGTTCACACCGTAGTGTGAAACAAAGATTTGTCACATGGACCTTTTTACACCAAACAAAAGAGGAGTGAAGAACAATTATGTGAGATAAATCTATGCCCATTAGCTGCTGTGGTCAGTTTTATTCACCACAAATTGTCCATTCATGTATTAATGAACCAGATAGCCATTGAAACAACCATTGGTGACCATTAGAGAAAAGCCAAACATCAGGATGGTGAAAATCTGAAACAAACACAAGGAGTTGGGAGGTCATGTTGAGGTTGTACAGAATGTTCTAGTATAATGCAACAGTTGTGTTCCTCTGTAACCTCGCGCTATAGAAAACCACGCTGTAGACGATTGCCATAGAAAATCCACTACACCCATTCAGTAGAAATTTCACGTTGTAGCCAATTTGCGCTGACGAAATGCGCGTGATAACAGTGCACACAACGTTTATGAGGTCTCTTCTGGATTACTGTGTCTAGTTCTGGTTGCCCAGTTATAGCAAGGATACTATTAAACTGGAGATTATTCAGAAGAGATTTACCAAGATGTTGCCGGGTATGGAAGGTTTAAGTTATAAAGAAAGGCTGGATAGGCTGAGACTTAGAAGAGTAGGAGGTTGAGAGGAGACATTAGAGAGGTTTATACAATCATGAGGGTATAGACAGAAATAATGGTAGGTGTCTTTTCCCTAGGATGGGGTATTTCAAGACTAGGGGGCATATTTTTAGGGTGAGAGGAGAGAGATTTAAGAAAGACTTGAAAGGCAAAATTGTTTTACACAGAGGGTGGTTCGCAAGGAAGTGGTGGACGCGAGTCCAGTTACAACGTTTAAAAGATACTTAGATAATTACATGTACAGGAAAGGTTTGGAAGGATATGGCCCAGGAGTAGGAAGGCTGGTCTAGCTTAGTTTGGGATTATGTTCGGCATAGACTGGTTGGACCGAAGGGTCTGTTTCTGTGCTGTACCGCTCTATGAATGCTGGAGAAACTCAACAGGCCTGGCAGTATCTGTGTAGAGAGAAAAACTGAGTTTATGTTTCACGTTTGGTATCACTCACCTTTAGAATGGTTCAGTTCTCAAAATCAGCTCTGAAGAAGAACCAAACTAGACTCCAAACACGAACTCAGTTTCTCTCTCCACAGATGCTGCCAGACCTGCAGAGTTTCTCCAGCATTGTCTGTGATTGCATCGATAATAACTGTTATGATCACTATTACTGGAATTGGCTTTCAACTTCAGATTAATTAATCAATGTAAATTCCATCAGGGATTTGAACCCTTGCCCCAGAGTCTTAGTCTAGGTCTCTGGATTACTAGCCTCATTGTCAGTCTGGCTCCCTCAAGTTTAGTCTCCCCAGTGGGATTGTTTCTACACTTACCTCAAATTCCAGGTATTCTTCCTTCTGTTTGTATTCATCCAGCTCTTTGCCTTTAACTTTCTTGTCAGGAGGATATGAGCGATGCTCGGTCAGATCCACAGTCATCGATTTGAGTCGGGTATCGTGAGCCTTTATCTGCTCCTCCTTCGAGATTCACAGTTACAAAAATAAACAAAATAAAATTAGATTGTCGCTCCCCCTCACCAAGTGATATGTCAAAGCTGCCATGGCCCTCGTCTGCTTTGGTAAATCTTCATGTCTATGATGGCTCTGGTAAAACAGAAACCTTTCACAATCAAGACCACCGTCATTAGCAGGTATCTCAGCCAGAGCAGGAATCCAACTTGCACAATTAGCACTGAGATGCACGTCTACTAGGCTAACTGCTTCTTCCCAGTTAGTCAGAAAACTTAAAACTCACATGTTCCTGCTGTACCCTCTTCCAGCCACCAGAGAGTGCTATTACACTACCAGAACCAACTAGTGTCAGCTGTGGATCAGTGGTTGGCACTCTTACTCAGAGTTCATAGAATTCCTACAGTGTGGTAACAGGCCATTTGGCTCAACAAGTCCACACCGACCTTCCACAGAGTATCCCACCGAGACCTGTTCTCCTGCCCTACATTGCCCCTGATTAATGCACCTAACCTATGCATCCCTGAACACTATGAGCAATTTAGCACCTAACCTGCACATCCTTGGACTGTGGGAGGAAACCAGAGCACCCGGAGGAAACCCACACAGACACACACAGGGAGAATGTGCAAACTCCACACTGACAGTTGCCAGAGGGTGGAATCGAACCCAGGTCCCTGGCACTGTGAGGCGGCAGTGCTAATCACTGAGCCACCGTGTCACCCAGGTGACAGGTTCAATTTCCACTCCAGTCACTTGAACAAATGGTCTCAGTTGACACTCCAACAGAGCGGTTAGGGCTCTGTGCACTGGAATTTGGAAAAATAAGAGATGATCTCATTGAGACATACAGAAGGGGTTTGACAGGATAAATGCTAAGAGGATGATTCCCCTGATGAAGGGCTTTTGCCCGAAACGTCGATTTTCCTGCTCCTCAGATGCTGCCTGACCTGCTGTGCTTTTCCAGCACCACTCTAATCTCGACCTTGATTCCCCTAATTGCAGAGTCTCAGAATAAAGCTGAATCAGTCTAAGACAAAGATAAGGAGTAATTTCTTCTCTCAGCGTATTGAGTGTCTTTGGAACTACTTGTGTCAAGAAGATGTGTGTATACCTTTAAGAGAGTTAAAAGCAGCAGAACCAATGGACCCAGCATCAAGTATACTCAAAAATGGTAACAAAGTAACACTGGGTCTGTTGCTTTGAGACAAAAACAAATATGAATTTCAGCCAATCAGTTTAAATTATACCCAAAACATATCAAACTCCCATCAAGATTGAATTGAGTATATTGACAATCTTAAAAGCCAATGACACAATCCAATTTTCTGGAGTATAAGACTGGGGAAATTGAACAGTTGAGAGGAGTACTGCCACGGCCCAGCCTGTAAACAGGCTGCTTCAAAACCGCTCTCTCTTAAAAGTACCTTTTCAATCAGTAACCTGTGATGCAGAAATTCCTAACAAGGAGAAAAGAAGACACAGTAAGATCCGAAGACAAGAACATCCAGCTGTCTGCTTTTGAGATAAGAAGTGTTGTTTTGTAAATCTTCATTGCGAGCTTTATCGGACTAGTATTATAGAAGGGAAGGTAACAGGTAAGTTTGAAGAAATTGTAAATAGTGGTTAGTTAATTATTCTCTGTTTCATTTTAAGAAATAAAGTGGTTAATTTTTACTTTACATAGTTCTTGGCCACTCCAATGTTTACAGATTACTGCACGGGATAAATCTTTTCGTGTTCCTTGTTTTAAATTGAGCAGGAAGGTTTAGCCCATGTCGTAACACTTGCCACAGAGAGCTGTGTTGGCAGAGTCTTTGTGTGTATTTAAGGCTAAGACAGATAGATTCTCGATTAGTCAGGGAAACGGGAACATGGAAAGTGGACATGAGAAATGTTGGATTAGCCGTGATTCTATTGAATGGCAGACTTGAAGGGCCTAATGGCTTACTCCTGTTCCTATTCCTCATGGAGTGCATAGAGAATGCTGCACTGTCAGAGATGCTGTCTTTTAGATGCAACATTAAATGGAGGCCTTGCCCGGTCTGTCGGGTGCATGCCAAACGTCCCATGACATTATCCTGAAAAGCAATATAGCTCTCTGTTCAGGCCATTCTCTCAATCACCTTCACAATAACAAAATAACTTCTCATTGCTGCTATGTTTCCTACGTTACGACAAAGATTACATTTCTAAAATTGTAAAGTGCTTTGGGATATCTTGAAGATGTGAAAGGTGCCTCAGTCAGGAGGTTGGAGATATTTAAGGTGGATATTAATAAATGTATGTTATTGGTGGTGGTCTATGTGATGCAACTCACACTGAGCAGTTACTGGTTTAGCTAATAAGAGACTGCTACAATGAGCTATCCCATGGCATGAATCAAAGTCAAGATTGTCATTTCACAACAGGATCCCCGAGTGTATTCAGAAGAGACCATGGCTGGCACTGACAGTGTTCAAGTTCCACGTGCTTCACTAACATCTCTGAACATTTTGGTTAAAAAATAGCTAGCTCTGAAGATTTGAAAGGTACAATTCTGGGGACATGGGATATACCTGAAGAGCACAAATGTAAGACTGCATTTACTACCCATCCCGATCTGTCCCCTGACCGAAGAAGCTTGATAGCTCATTTCAGAGGGCAGTTATAAGTCATTGCTGAGGGTCTGGAGTCACCTGTAGGTCTGACCAGATACATATGACAGATTTCATTACCTGAAGGACACTGGTGAATTAGATGGGGTTTTAAAACACTCAATGATTATTTCGTGGCCATCGTCACTGAGATTAGCTCTCAATTCCAGGTTAATTAATTCAATTTAAACCCCACTGGCTGCTATGGTGGGATTTGAACTCAATCCGCAGGACGCTAACTGTGCCTTTGGATTACTGGTCCAGGAACACTGCCACCATCTCCTCTCATGTGGTGGCACTAACCTCCTTTTCCTGCTGCTAATATCTCACTGATATTTTTTATCCCTAAGTTCCGTGTCCAACTCGGAGCAGATCACTCACCAGGGAGAGTCTGGTCAGTGTGGTGGGAAGCAGAGGACGGCTGAACCTCTTCTGGGAACCAATGGCTGCTGGGAAGGGTGGCGCAGAAAACATGGCCGACACCAGGTTTATGCGGGTGATCCAGGATTGCATCAGCTCTGCGTTTCTGAAAGGGAAAGGCATTCAGTTTCCAAGATGGGCACTCAAGCAAGAAACACACAGCAAAACCTCAGGCCTTTCAGCTCATCACTCCAGTCTAACCCTATCGCATCTTGCTGCATCCCACTCACTCCCTCATTACAAGGACGTTCTTATAAGGAGAGGTTGAGTACGTTAGGCCTGAACTCATTGGAGTATAGAAAAACGAGAGGTGACCTTGTTGAATATGCAAGTTTCTTAAGGGGTTTTTCAAGATATATGTGGAAAGGTTATTCCTACTTGTGGGGGACTCTAGGATCAGGAGGTAAGGCCTCAGAATAAGGAGTCCCCCATTTAAGACACAGATGAGGAGGAATTTTCTCTCTCAGAAGGTGGAATTCTTTAGCGCAGAGGGCTGTAGAGCGTGAGTCATTAATTATATTGAAGGCTGAGATTGATTTTTAATCAGTGAAGAAATCAAGGATGATGGGAAAAGGCAGAAAAGTGAAGGCGAGGGTCACCTGATCAGCCGAGATCTCAGTGAATGGCAGTGCAGCCTCGATGGGCCGAATGGCCTACTTCTGCACCATGATCACATCCAATAGAGTAATCCCACTCACGGCCCAGTTACCTGACCCATCTGCTCATTCCTCCCTCTCTTTAAATCACACTCACACCCCCAGCCAAAATCTAATCCTATTTACCACCACCACCACCCCAACGTCCAACCCCATCCACTCACTCCCCAAATGTGTGTAATCTCAGTCGCTCGCTCAAGCATCCACCACATTCTAACAGAAGGTGGAAAGAAACAGAGTGGAAAGATAATTGAGGTCCATGTGACTGCCCACTGAATTGATTCACTGTCTATGACTGGCTCTCCGCACATTTACCTTGTCCTAGTGGGAGAGTCAGGTCAGCGATCTACCAGATCCTATAAAATCTAGCCACTC
This sequence comes from Chiloscyllium plagiosum, assembly GCF_004010195.1. Taxonomy (NCBI): domain Eukaryota; kingdom Metazoa; phylum Chordata; class Chondrichthyes; order Orectolobiformes; family Hemiscylliidae; genus Chiloscyllium; species Chiloscyllium plagiosum. The sequence continues at coordinate 22,014,175 of NC_057747.1, read as the reverse complement.
ACGGAGCTTGGAGAAGGAATATTCTCCAATCGGCTGTCTTCAGGTAGAAGACATTGGGTTTCTTGCTGTAGTCAGCTGCCCGGACCGCCAATGAGTGATGGATGCTGATAGCATTCTTCAGGTCATCTTCTGACAGCTGTCTGTCGGACTTGTACTCATCCTGTTACAAGCAAAAAGACAAGGAAATTAATCAATACGTCCTTTACAACCCAGAGCCTTCAGTGAAGAGCACAATCTTCTCCTTCGAACAGTCCTCACCTCGAAATGTACCCCCACCCGAGTGGAACTCTCTGCTCTTTCCAGTCTGGCAGTTAGACACACCACTGTTCTGCCATTCTCACTTAATATCAACATCTTCCTCCCCCAGCACTGCACCCCATCCTCCACACTTCCCAACAGCTCCGATGGAGAGTCATCTAAACTCAAAACGTTAGCTTGGAAAGGCTGGGCTTGATTTAGCAGGAATTCCGAACAGTCAAAGATGCCTTGATTGCAATGGCAGTGTTCCTACCTCTGAGCCAGGGTTTCAAGCCCCATCTGCTCTCGAGGTGTGTGGTAACATCTCTGAGCAGGTTAGTTAGAAATGGCTACAAGACACGGGGAACATGGAAAAGGAGGTTTGTTCTTCTGGGCCAATCCATGACTAGCGGGCACTGTTTTAGAATTATAGACAATGTTGAAAATCACACAACACCAGGTTATAGTCCAACTGGTTTACTTGGAAGTATAAGCTTTTGGATGGCTGCTCCTTCGTCAGGTAGTACTCCAATCGCTTGTACTTTCAAATGAACCTGTTGGACTATAACCTGGTGTTGTGAGATTTTTAACTTTCTCCACCTCAGTCGAAAACCGGTACCTCCACATCTTCAAATCAGTGGTCATTCTTTTAGGACAGGGATGAGGAGATTTTTATTCTCTCAGAGGGCTGTGCAACTTTGGAACTCTTGTCCTCAGAAAGTGATGGAAAGGGGATCCACTGAATATTTTTACAGCAGAGTCATAGTCCTACAGCACCTTCGATCCAACCAGTCCACGTCGACCATGGTCCCAAACTAAATGAGTCCCACCTGCCTGCATTGGCTCATATCCCTTCAGCCTTTTGTGTTCATGAACTCATCCAAATGTCTTTTAAAGGTTGTAACTGTACCTGCTTCCATCATTTCCTCTCTCAGTTCATTCCATACACAAACCACTCTCTTCCTTGAAAGGTTGCCTTCATGTCCTTTATAAATCTTTCTCCTCTCACCTTAAAAATATGACCCCTAGTTTTGAACTCCCCAACCCTTGGGAAAAGACCCTTGTCATTCACCTGATCTATGCCCCTAATGATTTTATAAACCTCTATAAAGTCACCCCTCAACCACCTATGCTCCAGTGAAAAAAGCCCCGGTTTTATTCAGCCTATCTTTATATTTCAAACCCTCCATTCCTGGCAACACCCTGGTAAATCTTGTCAGAACCCTCTCCAGTTTAATAATACTCTTCTTACAACAGAACTGCACACAGTACTCCAGCAGAGACCTCACTAAGGTCCTGTACAACCTCAACATGATGTCCCAGCTCCTACACTCCAAGGTCTAGCTTGCAAGATGTGCATAGGTTTCTGTTGGATACAGAATCGAAGGTTATCAGGGATGGATGAGAACATGGAATTCAAAACATAATCAGATCAGCTGCGATCAGCCTTGAATTCATCTAATTATCCCTTTCTATTAATGAGTGTCAAAGGTCAATTTTAATCTAAGCACTTTACTGTGCCCGATATTCCTGTTTATTCATCTCCAGTCAATGCCAACTCTGTTGCCCATGGAGTTGCACTATTTCCCATGATCCAACAGCCCTTTGGGAAGCCTGGCAGACTGAGGAAAACAAACGACTCCCCATCCACTGGGACCTCAGCAGCAACCCTCCCCACCCCATGGAATCACGCAGGTCCATCGGGATGCCCCACACACTCCACCTCCCACAACATTACTTCAACCCCGATGAAGTTTGGAAAACGGCATATTTTTGACACCTCGTGCCAGATTCCTGACAGCGGGAGATCCCTGGTTTCGATCTTTTGCAAAGTCTGTTGGCAAACCAGCCGCATCCACACAAACTGTGGCAGATCCGAATTCTCAGAGTACAAATTAAAAATTCTTCCAACGTGTGATTGAGCTCACCCAGAACCAATCACAGACCTCAAAACCCCATCCACAAATAACAAAATGATCGACTCCAATACTCCTGATGAACCTCTCTGGTTTACCTACTTGAACGCAAAATTGCAGTTGATAGTCCACACCTACATCTGGAGGGAAGGGCCACCAAAGTGTTAAAAGGAGTACACTTCCATCTTGAGCCTTCCAGTTAGGAATGGGACACATAATAAGAACATACCTTGGAGAACATGGCACAGTTCACCCACGCTCCAACACACTCCTTGGATACCCAATCTCAGCCATGTCCAATGACTGGAAAGGATTAAATCACAGCAAAATGCAAGAGGGAGAATTGCTCAGACTTCTTATGACTAACTGTACCTCACTGTTGGTCTCGGGCCAGCAATAACATAACTTTAAAAAAAATTCAGTCATAGGATGTGGGCATCACTGACTGGAACGTTGGTTAAGCCACTTTTGGAAGACTGTGTGCAATTCTGGTCTCCCTCCTGTACGACGGATGTTGTGAAACTTGAAAGGGTTCAGAAAAGATTTACAAGGATGTTGCTAGGGTTGGAGGATTTGAGTTATAGGGAGAAGCTGAACAGGCTGGGGCTGTTTTCCCTGGAGCGCCGGAGGCTGAGGGGTGACCTTATAGAGGTTTATAAAATCATGAGGGGCATGGATAGGATAAATAGACAAAGTCTTTTCACTGGGGTGGAGGAGTCCAGAACTAGAGGGCATAGGTTTAGGGTGAGAGGGGAAAGATCTAAAAGGGATCTAAGGGGCAACTTTTTCACACAGAGGGTGGTACATGTATGGAA
>NC_057747.1:21993183-22008748 GCF_004010195.1 Chiloscyllium plagiosum | reverse complement strand
CTATCTGAGTCAGGTCTTAGTTATGGTACATTCGCAGAAGCACATTTTGGTGTCAAGTACAACAACGCGATACAAAACAGATCGAATTCAGCCCCAGACAGTGTGAGATAGGGACTGGAGCAAGGCGAGTAGAGCTTTATTACATCACTTGGTTGGGTGGGGGGGGAGGGGGGGGAGTGGTTCAACTACAATTCGTCATTTAACCAAAACATCAAAGCGCAAACAAAACAACCAAACCTTTTGTAAATAGAGGATCATTCCTTTTAACACAGCATAGAAGGTTTTCCAGCCTCTTCTCCCTCGGGGAGCTGTGGGGGGAAAATGCAGACAGATGACACATACTCCAGACGGTTCTTCACAGAATCTTTCCAAAACATGAACCTTTAACAGCTTACCATGAGCAGTTTTGGGCTCGATATCTAACCAAGGATGTGCTGACTTTGGAAAAGTGTCCAGAGGAGGTTTACAAAAATGATCCCAGGGATGAAGTGCTTACCAAATGAGGAACAATTGAGGACTCTGGGTCTGCACGTGATGGAGTTTATAAGGATGGGGGCGGGGGGGGGATCTAATTGAAATGTACAGAATACTGAGGGACCTGGATAGAGTGGACATGGAGAAGATGTTACCACGAGTAGGAGACACTAGGTCCCGAGGTCACAGCCTCAAGAGTGAAAGGTAACCCTTTAGAACTGAGATAAGGAGGAATTTCTCCAGCCTGAGGAGAACCCTGGGGAACTCATTGCTACAGAGGGCTAAGGAGATAAAGTCACTGAGTGTCTTTAAGACAAAGATTGGTTTTTGATTAATGAGGGGATCCAGAGTCATGGGAAGGCAGGAGAACGGGCTGAGAAACTTAACAGCCACGCTCGAATGGTGGAGCAGGCTTGATGGGCCAAATGGCCTAATTCTTCTCCTGTGCCTTATGTCTGTCCATTCTTTCAAGAATTGGACCAAGGTCGGATGAAAGCTAAGCAGCTCAAGTCTGAAAATGCTTACATCAAAAAGGGTGTCATCCTCTAACAGTATATGTCCTCCAGGTGCTGTGGTGGTACAGTCCGGTCTGGAATGACTGTGCAGTCCTGTTGTGATGTTATGGGCAGACCCTGAGAGGAAGGCTACCTCTATTCCCCAAGAGCTGCCGAACCTAAACTAACCCAGCCATGGTGCCTGGACGAGTGCAGTGAATGAACCACGCTGCATTTCTATAATTCCTTTACGTAGTAAAGCAGGCTCAGATACTCCACTGAGGCACAAGAACAAATGAATGAGAGACAAAGAGTGAAGAGATGAGGATGACCACACGTTCTGTCCAAGTGGTTGGTTTGAGGCTGATACAGTAGCAGAGGACTGGAGGTGGGGGCTGAGGCTGCATCTTTGAGGGGCTTTCAAGGAGTTGGTTTAGAGTCATAGAGTAACACAGCACGGAAACAGACCCTTCAGTCCAACTCCTCCGTGCCGACCAGGTTTCCTAAACTAAGCTAGTGTTATTTACCTGCGTTTGGCCCATAACTATGTATATGTCCAAATGTCTTTTAAATGTTGTAATTGAAATGGCCTCGACCACTTCCTCTGGCAACTCATTCTACATACAAGGAAGACAAGCAGGAAGCTGGAAGAAATCAACAAACCAGCCAGGATCAGGAGCTGGAGAAGTCAACATTTCGGGTATAACCCTTCTTTAACTAAATTTGTTCCACATATAAACCACTCTCTGTGTGGGAAAAGTTCCCCCTCAGGTCCCTTTTAAAACTCTCCCCTCCCACCTTAAACCTATGCCCTCTAGTTCTGGACTTCGCCACCCGAGGAAAAAGACCTTGGCTATTCACCTTATCTATGCCCCTCCTAATTTCATAGGAAACATCGTAGCGTACAGAAAATATTACAGATACAGGAGGACGGTCAGGACGGCTCAGGAGTTAGAAAGCAGCCACGTAGTCTGGGTTGTGGAACTCCCTGTCATGAAATGCAAACAGATCCAGTTAGTCAAGCAGCAGAGTGGATACGGTTCAAGCTGGAGTCTGACTAGGGAAGGTGTAGGAAACTGCTGGAGATCAGTTGGAATGATCCCAAGAGAAAGTTGACAGGCGGGAGGCTGGAAGAACACAGCAAGCGGGCAGTATGAGGAGGTGGGGGGGGGGGTTGGTCGATATTTCGGCGGTAACCCTTCTTCAGGGCTGCAATGTGGGTTACACCTGAAACTTGGACTTCTCCACCTCCTGATGCTGCCCGACCTGCTGTGTTCCTCCAGCCTCCAGCCAGCCTACTTTGGATTCCAGCATCTGCAGTTTTTTTTTGAGCCCAACAGGAAGTTAGCATGCAGGTGCAGCAAGATGGAGTTTAAAAACAGGGAAATCGTGTTACATCTCCACAGGATATTAGTGAGCCTTCAGCTGGAGTACAGTGTAGAGTTTTGGTCCTGATCTTTGAGAAAGAACAGGAGAGCAGTTCAAAAAGAGATTCCCTCTGCTGATTCCTGAGCTGAAGAATGGCCAAACAGGTTAGGCCTTTATACATTAGGGTTTAGGGGAGATCTGATTGAAACATTCCAAGACCCTGAGGGATCTTGACAGAGTAGATATTGAGAATCTGTCTCCGATAGTGTGGTGATCTTAAACATAAAAGGACATAGATAAAGAATAAGGGGACACACGTTTAAAACTGAGAGGCAAAGTGATTTCATCTCCTCAAGGGTATTGATTGTCTGGAATTCTTTACCCCAAGACAGGAGGGGAGACTAAATCACTGAAAGCATTTAAAGAGATGGACAATAGATTTTGGAACTATCAGATGGCTATGATGAGCTGAAATAGCAATTGAGGACTCGGGTCGATCAACCATAAACCTGCTGAATGGTGGGATAGACATGAGTGGCTAGATGACCTACTTCTGTTCCCTGTGGTTCTGATATACAACCTTCCACAATCCTGACAGTATCGGATCACTGTCAGAATGCTAGCTGTATGAAGTCAGTCCAACCAGTCCGAGTCTATATCACATGAGCCAGGTCCTATCCATCTTCAACAAAGCCCCTCAACAAAACGCACTATCCCCTACTCCCTCACACATCTTCCCAGTAAACCAGTCACGAGTGTTCACCTCGACCAACTCACATGTGACAAAGTTCCACATTCTCATTGCCCTCTGGTTAAAATAAAAAGTCTCCTGATCTTCACACTGGATTTAATTGTGACTGCCTTATACTTACTCTAAGTGTTAGTCTTCCCCAACAAGTGGAAACATCTACTCTATCAAACCTGGTCATAAGTCTTAAAGGACCTCTTTCAGATCACCAAACACCCCAATAACTTAAGCATCTAACTATCACCAACTCTGTCAGGTGAAGTTAATAGTAGAGGGATTTCCCAAGCAATTCGGAAAATCTCACGGTGGCTTAGTGTTTAGCACTGCTGCCTCACAGCACCAGGGACCCGGGTTCAATTCCAGCCTCAGGCAACTGCCTGTCTGGAGTTTGCACAGTTTCCGTGTGTCTGCGTGGGTTTCCTCCCACAGTCCAAAGATGTGCAGGTCAGGTGGATGAGTCATGGGAAATGCAGAGTTAAAGGGATGGTAGTGGGTGGGTCTGGCTGGGAGATGGTCTGGATGGGATGCTGTTCAGAGGTCAGTGCAGACCCAATGTGCTGATTGGCCTCTTTCCACACTGTAGGGACTCTGAGTCTGAAGGGTAGGCACATTTACTTGTGGAGGTCAAAAGGTCCCAGTGCCACATCAGTAATAACCATTAACTAGGAACAGTTTCCGAACAATCTGAATAAAATGAGACAGCAATGATCAAAGTGCTGATAAAACCCAGAACAGTTCCCAACTCAAAGCTGTCCAGCACTGTGAAGAAACAGTGTTTTTATTAAACACTGTCACTGAGCAGATTGAACATAGTAAGGAATAGTTGGGTCATCCAAGAGAAAGGGCCAAGTCACTTTGTAGGGCACTACTTCACAAATGACTTACTGTGTGTCAACTTGGACAGCCTGCCAGAACTTAACCATTCCGACAAGGGATCGGACAGCACAGACTAACTTGCCGTTCTGCCTCGAGGTTGGATTCCCCAGTTAGCCAGCGGTTCATTGTGGCCCAGGCAAAGAAGGGTGGTCTTTCAGTGAAACATGAACAGCCCAACTGCTCAACAGTAACACTGGGAGAAGTCAGCGACCAGCAAGTCTGGCAGGAAGGGGTTGCTCCCACCGCTGATCCTATTCAATCGCCTTCAGGCGGGGATCTGTCTTCCCGTGCGTTGGCTCAGGCAGGGATTTCCGCACCTTGGCTAATATTTTGGACAGCTCTGTTCTAATTGTATCATTGCTGTCAACAGTGAACCACATGTTCACACTGAGACACTGCACTCCAGGCAAAATCTTTCCGTTACTAGGATGGTGCTCAAGCTATGTACAAATTGTGAATGTCATCGCATCTTCAATCCTTACTTTTTTTCCCATCAGAATCCGCGTGAACCTTGCGCACCAGGAAGCCATGCTTGTACGTGGCCGCGTTGGGATCTTGCACAATATCCAGGAAGGGGTTGCTCCCACCGCTGATCCTATTCATCGCCTTCAGGCTGGGATCCGTCCTCTCGTCCACCAGCTCGGACAGGGATTTCCGCAGCTCTTCCTCATTACTGTCAGAAGAACCAAACAATAAAAAGCGAATCTTCAGAATAAACTCACAAAAAGCATCAAGGCACAAGTGACAACTTCTGTGGCTCAATTAATAGCAATTGTATGATGGAAAAAAAAAACAAGTTGCTGGAAAAGCTCAGCAGGTCTGGCAGTATCTGTAACATTACTTCACAGGTGCTGCCAGACCTGCTGAGCTTTTCCAGCAAATTCTGTTTTTGTTCCTCATTTACAGCATCTGCAGTTTGTTCGGTTTTTATTTGCAGTTGTATTATTGCTGAATTTGCTATTATGTTTTTGCTCTCCACGCCAATCTCTAGCCATAGACTGGGTTGCTTAGTTGGACAAGCACAATGTTGAGGACTTTATAATTTTCGGTTTGAAGTTGGTAGTGTTCCCTTAAACTACCCCAGCTTTACAAGATTCTTAAAAAGGATCACAGTTGTGAAACAGTGCAGGCAAATGTACATGAAAATCCTTAACATATTAACATCTGGGCTCAAATAGCACAGAAATAGATTCCAACCTACAAGCAAAAATAATTACATTTGCATAATGCTTTTAATCATCACTGAATTCTCAAAGTGCTTTACAGTGAATTAAGTATCTTTCTGAAATACAGGTATTGTGATAACGTAGGAAATGGAGCAATCAATTTACACAAGCGGCAATATGATAATTTGATGGTGACTCAGAGATAGTTACCAGAGATTCTTCTTTTGCTACCTGGGCAGCCAGTGGGATCTCAATTTAAACTGATACAAACCCTCAGATCTGCCCTGGGGTGATAAGCCTTTATTTTCATGCTCTAGGATTGAAGAAGGATTTGAAGCTACATCCTTGCTCATTTTGAGAGGTCCATAATGCTGCTCCAGCCTCTCACACTTTCCAGTGTACATCCACGAGTCACAGGAGAATGGTGATTTGATTTATTACTGTCACGTGTACCATGGTACAGTGAAAAGTGTTGTCTTACGTGCCTTACAGGCAGATCGTACTATACAAATACATCAGGGTAACAGAACAGAGAGTGCAGGATAGTGTTACAGATGATGCAGAGAGAGATCACAATTAAATTAAAGAGATCCATTCAAAAGTCTGATAACAGCAGCAAGGAAGCTGCTCTTGAACCTGCTTGAATGTGTATACAAACTTCTATACCTTCAGCCCAAATTAAGAGGATGGAAGAAAATATACCCAGGATGGGAAGAGTCTTTGATTATATTGGTTGCTTTCCTGATGCAGTGGGAGTTGTAGATGAAGTCAGTGGATGGGAGGCTGGTTTGTGTGAAAGACCGGGCACACTCTCTGTACTTTCTTCCAGTCTTGGGAAGTACAGTTGCCATACCACACTGTGGTTCATCCAGATTGGATACTTTCTATGGCACATCTATAAAAGTTTATAAGCGTCTTTAGGGACATGCTGAATTTCTTTGGCTTCCCAAGGAAGTGGAGGTATTGCTGTGCTTTCTTGACTGTAGTGTCAATGTGGTTGGACCAGGACAGATTGTTGTCACTCCCAGGAATTGACACTCTTCAGCATCTATTGCTCTATTTACCACACAATGACTTGACTGCACAGGGGGCACTGGGCACCAATCTTGCTGCATTGTGTGGTTCACCAGAACAACGAGATCTAAAGTGTGGCCCCTTGAAGTGTTTTATATTCATTCACAAGGTGGGGTCGTCACTGGCAAGTCAAGCCCATCCATAATTGCCCCTGGGAGGTGGCAGTGTGCTGCCTTCTTGAATAAGAGTGACATGCTTGGGCATTTCAGAGGGTCATTAAGAATTGACCACATTGCTAAGGGTCTGGAGTCCCATATTGGCTAGACCACTTAAGGACATTAGTGAATTTGATTACTTTTCTAACAATCTTGAGGTGTCATGGTCACCATAACAGAATTTAGTTTATTTTAGGCCCACATTTTCATGTAATTAATTGAATTTAAAGTTCCCAGCTGATCTTGTGGGATTTAAACTCTTGCCCCTGGTTCATTAGTGCCATCACTCGATTGCTAGACCAATAACGATCTCCAGATTAACACACCCCTCAGTGCTTCATGTAGACTAGCACCATAGTGTGTCATTTCAAGGCCTACATATTGGGATGCAGTGTAAGTTAGAGGTCAAAACGCTTTTCTAAAGGTATGGCAGTGTCCCTCCATGAATATTCATCAATGGAAATCAGAATCAATATCATCTCCATAGTAAACCACCCTCTAATGGAAACCAGCGATCTCCCTCAAAAACTGTGTCTCATCTCAACTGTTCTACATGGCATCTTCTGGATTTTAATTTTTTATGTGTCTCTCTCTCTCATTTTCTCCCTTCCCCTGTTATGATGCCAACCACTACCACCTTTGGTTTGGGGTAGCTTGTTGCCACCATCCTCTCTCACTGCAGACTTGCTGAGTTTCTTCAGCTATTTCTGTTTTTGCTTCAGATCCTCTTTCACGGAGTGGTTCTAAGGGCCTATGTGGTTTAAAGTGGTAGAGGTAAACCACTAGTGAGTGTTAAGATTGGCAGACCAGTGGAAATAAAATGTTCACTCATGCCAGCCCCTATGACAGCAATAGTATGGGTGGACCTTTAATACAGTCTCCAATATTAACCCTTTCAGAACTGTTACATTACACAACAACACCCTTTCTCACTTTGCCATTTTTGGATGTCAGTTAGTGGGCTTATAAGAAATGGGAGCAGGAGTAGGCCATTCTGCCCATCGAGCCTGCTCCACCATTCATGGCTGATCTTTCTGTGGACTCATTAATTATTTTAACACCAAACAGGACCAGTACGAGTCAAGACAAATTTGACATTGAAGACTCGGACTCCCTGCCCTTATGAATGGCACTGGGCCAAGCCCTATAATTACTCACTCACTTTTTATAGAAAAAGACTTTGTCTTTTTTCCTCCCCAAGTCAGACTGTGCATCATGTAAAGACTTCACAGCTTCACTGCAGATAATCACAGATATATGAAGAGAATTCTCACAGGGACTGAATGAAAAATCAATGCAATTAACGGGTGTGCTGTTAAAATAGGAAAAACTAATTGAAAAGTTATGCTTTCTGAACCTTCGAAGCTACGCATTTCTATTTAAGCATTCTACTAAAGCTTTTGTCAAGAGTTCCAACTGTTCCCAGTTCATGGCTGATTAACTTCCCAATTAACTGTTGCATAAAACTCCACTTCCTGACATTTGGGTTTTGATAATTATATCATACTTTCCCCCTCTAATTAATACAAGTTCACAGAGAAGTGGAAGCTAGCCAAATGAAGAAGGTATTGTTCAAAAATGTGGAGCTAAGAATATTGGGTGTAATCTCTGGTTTGGGATTACAGCATCATACAAATACAGATTTCAATTAAATATTATTTTGTTGAACAAGACAGCCCAGAATTAATACTCATTATCGTCCCCCAACTCCTTCCTGACACAAAGAGAACATCACACAAATGTGCAATGTCATTGCTGACTTCGAATATTCTCAGCAAGGATCTGTTTCAGATTATATGGTGAATGGATACTAAAGGCCATAAAGTCAAAGAAATAGAATTAGACCATTCGGCCCACTGAATCTTCTCTGCCATGATCTTCTCTGATCTGATAATCCTCAAATCCACTTTCCTGCCCAATGCCCATAACCCTTGATTCCCTTATTGATTAGGAATCTATCAGCCCTCAATATACTTGAAACACCCATCAGCCGGGATTAAATGGCAGAGTGGACTTGATGGGCCAAATGGCCTTGCTTCCACTCCTATGTCTTATGGTCTTATACTTAATGAGCCAGATACCCCTGCAGTAAACAACTCCACAGATTTAGCCTGCACTCTGAGAGACGGAACTCCTCTTCATCCCTGTTCTAAATGGACAACCTTTTGCTTTTAAGAATATGGCCTCTGGTCCTAAACTCTACCACAAGGAGAACCAACCTCTCAGCATCTATCCTGTCAAGCTTCCTCAGACTCTGATATATTTCAATAAGGTCTCCTCTCATTCCTCTCAACTCCATCAAGTATAGGTCCAGCCTTCTCAACCTCTCCTTCCCACGATCAGAGTTAATCCCGGATGGGGAAATGCAAAGTTGTTCATTTTGGAAGGGAGAACAGAAGAACACAGTAGCACTTAAACCGCAGAAAGCTGCAACACAAAGGGACTTGGGGTTACTTGTGCCCAAAACACAGAAAGCTAGTACACGGATGCAGCAGGTAATCAGGAAAAGTAATGGAATGTTGGTCCTTATTTCAAGGGAGTTTGAGTATAAGAGTAGGGAAGTCTTACTGTAACCGTACAAGATGCTGGTGAGACCATAGCTAGAGTACTGACAGCAGTTTTGGTTCTCTTATCTAAGGAAACATACCATTTTATTGGAGAGAATTCACAGAAGATTCACTCAGGTAATCCCCAGTATGGAATGATTGTCTAGTGAGTACAGGCTAAACAGATTGGGATTCTACTCACTGGGATTTACAAGAATGAAAAATGATTTCATTGAACCATATAGGATTCTTGAGGGGCTTGACAGGGTAGAGGCTGAGAGGATGTTTCCCCTCATGAGAGAGTCTAGGACTAGAGGACACGGTCTCAAAATAAAGGGATGCCAATTTAAGACGAAGATGAGGAGGAATTTCTTCTTTCAGAGGTTTGAGTGTCTTTGGAACTCTGCCATAGATAGCTGTGGGGACAGAGTCCTTGTGTATATTTCAGGCTGAGATAGATTCTTGATCAGTCAAAGAATGAAGGGTTACAGGGAATGGGCAGGAGAGTGGGCAGGAAGAAGATCGGATCAGCCATGAATGGGTAAGCATGCTCAAGGGGCTGAATAGCCTATTCATGTTCCTATTTCTTACGGCTTTATCGAACATTTTACAGTGTTGCACAGCATTCATACAAACCTTGACACCAATGACACTTTCTCTTACTGCAATAATGCTTCTAATCGTACTATATGTCACTGTGTTCTGCTGCCATTTCATTTTTCAGTCTGTTTCTTTGAACACCTTGAGAGCTAATTCATTTTTGGTGCCATGCACTGCTTGTCACTATAATTAAGTTGCTCTGTTTTAATCCTAAGGCTATTTGCAGCTGGACCAAATTCTCATTCCCTGAATTCAGTCATTGGAACCTTTTCAGCTCCCACATCACAAGACTGGAGATAAATCCTAATATAACAGCGATTCTGATATTCAGGCATCAGTGGCACTGTTATACCAACCTCATTGTTTCACAGTGTTAAAAATATTCTGCAAGCTTCAGTTCTGCTCATCTCCCTGCGGTTCTAACGTTGTATGGAGACAGGATGTGGCCATTCAGTCGCTCTAGTCTATCTGACTGTCAAGATTGTCAGAACAGATCGCATCATGAAATCTTTTGTTGCTTAATCTTTCCTGACCTCCAGCTCGTCACAGAATTTATTCTCCCCATCTCTTTGCTGCATCCCTGCAACTTCCCAAAAGCTTAAAAACTTTTACATTTTTAATTCTGATGAATGGCCATTGACTTGGAATGCTAACTCCCTTTCTCTCTCCACAGACACTCCACATCCCTTTTTTGCTTTCAAAACAACCTGAGACATTTTATTTCACATTCACAGTGTGTGAGCGCATCACTGGTTAAGCCAACATTTATTGCCCATCCTTAGGTATCCTGAAGATGGTGGTGGGCTATTTGATGACATTGTGCCACGGAGGAGGGAGCTCCAGAGTTTTGACCAAGCCACACTGAAGGAACAGCCATGTATTTCCAAGTCAGGATGGTGATTGGCTTGAAGGGGAACTTGCAAGGGGTAGTGTTCTCATTTATCTGCTGTCCTTGTCCTTCTAAATGGGAATGTTCTTGGGTTTGGAAGGTGTTGCCTAAAGACCTTTGATGAATTTCTGCAGTGCATCTTGGGGATGGTACACACTGCTGCTACTGACCTTCCATGGTAGTGGAGAAAATGGATGTGATACCAATCAAGCAGGTTGCTTTATCCTGGATGGTGTCAAGTTGCTAGAGAGTTACTGAATCTGTACCTCATCCAGACAAGTGGAGAGAATTTCACTACACTCCTGACTTGTGCCTTGTAGATGGTGGACAGGTTTTGGGGAGTTACTCGCTGCAAGATTCTTAGCCTCTGACTGGCTCTATAACCACTGTATTTATCTGGCGAGTCAATTTCAGTTTCTGGTCAATGGTAAATGGTAAGTCGCTGGATGTTGGTATGGGGAGGGGTGGGTCTGCAATGATGACATCATTCAATGCCAAGGGCAATGGTTAGATTCTCTCTTGTTCAAGATGGTAATTTCCTGACACTTGTGTTGTGTCAGCCCAAACTGCATATATTCCAGCGCTTGGTGCATTTGGACAGCTCAGACACTTGACTGGTTAAGATTGGGTCTTCACCTGGGCCAGGGGCTGTGGTCTCGCCTATCAGAGATTGGCAACTCTTCAGTACTTGGCAGCACCACTGAAGACACACTGGCACCTGGCATTATGACACCCAGAGACCAGAGGTCTTGGATTGACAAGGGATCCAGGCAGGGGTAAGTGGAATAGGGTGACACCAGCAAGTTGGCAGCAAGAGCAGTCAATGACTTTGAACGAGGGGACCCACTGAATGCCCACATTGGTTTATTGCATCCCTCCATGGCACATATCTCACCTGCCAGCGGAATGTAGAAGGGGTGGGGGGGGGGGGGATCTTATAGAAACATTTAAAATTATGAAGGGAATAGATAAGATAGAAGTAGAGAGGTTGTTTCCACTGATGTGTGAAACCAGGACAAGAGGGTATAGCCTCAAAATTAGGGGAAGCAGATTTAGGACTGAATTGGGAAGGAAAGTCTTCATCCAGAGGGTTGTGAATCTATGGAATTCCCTGCTCAGTGAAGTAGGTAAGGCTTCCTCATTGAATGTTGTTAAAACTAAGAAAATGTTTTGAACACTAAAGGATTTAAGGGTTATGATAAGAGGGCAGATAAATGGAGCTGAGGCCACAAAAAGATCAGCCATAATCTTATAAAATGGTGGAGCAGGCTCGAAGGGCCAGATGGCCTACTCCTGCTCCTATTTCTTATCTTCTTAATGTTAGTCAAGGGTCTGTTATTGAGCAGGATATTGGGAATAAATACCCTCCTCTTCATTCAAAAGTGTTACTGCATCCACCACATGAATCAGAGTCTATCTTAATGTCACATTCAAAAACAAGAAGTTCATGAAAAAGTTTATTTATTGCCACAAGAATCCAATACAACAAACTACCGAGATAACCAATACAAATGCCCCTTCATCAGTGGTTTATGATCTATCATTGATATTTAAATAGAGCAGGGAGACAGCATAAAGAAATGTAGGAACTGGGGCACATGGCACAGTGGTAGTGTCCCTTCCTCAGAACCAAGAGACCTGGGTTCAAATCCCATCTGCTCCAGGGGTGTGTAAGAATATCTCTGAACAGGCTGAGTAGAAAAGTAGGTTAGTAACAAAAGCAAGCTTTTAAAAGTATACTTATTGTCACGATAACCCCTCAAAAACAAAATGTACCTCAGACAATACAGCGCTCCCTCAGTACTGCATTGGCCCATCAGTTCAGATACTCATGTCTCTGGAGTGGGCTTTGAGCCCAATGACTCTGACTCACAAGCAAGCTACATAAAAACATAGGACATAGCAGCAGTAGGCCATTCAGCCTTTCAAGCCTGCTTCACCATTCAATATGATCATTACCGATCATCCAACTCAATACCCTGGTCCTGCTTTCTCTCCACACCCTTTGCTATTTGATGACATTGTGCCACGGAGGAGGGAGCTCCAGAGTTTTGTAGCAGCATTAGGCCATTCAGCCCTTCAAGCCTGCTTCACCATTCAATATGATCATTACCGATCATCCAACTCAATACCCTGGTCCTGCTTTCTCTCCACACCCTTTGATTCCCTTTCATATCCAGGACTTTATTTACCTCTTTCTTGAGGTCAGAAGTCACACGACACCAGGTTATAGTCCAACAGGTTTATTTAATATCATGAGCTTTCTGAGCGCTGCTCCTTTCTCAGGTGAAGTGTACCTCGTTCTATAAAACATTTCAGCTTCAATCACTTTCTGTGGCAGAGAGATCCACAGGCTCTCCGCTCTCTGGATGAAGCAATTTCTCTATCATCTCTGTCTTTAATCACCTACCCTTAAGCTATGACTCCTGGTTCTGGACTCCTCCATCGTCACAAATATACTTCCCGCATTTACACGGACTAGTCCTGTTAAAATGCTATAGCTTTTTTGGAGATCTCCACACCCCTATTCTTTCTCCTCCAGACAATATAGTCTTCAGAGGCTGTACTCATTGGAATTTAGAAGATGGAGGGGAAATCATATAGAAACATATAAAATTATGAATGGGATAGATAAGGTAGAAGCAGAGGTTTGAATCCACTGATGGGTGAAATTTAGAACTGGGGGGGGCACAGCCTCAATATAGGAGGAGCAGATTTAGGACTGAGTTGAGAAGGAATGTCTTCATCCAAAGGGTTGTGAATCTGTGAAATTCCCCACCCTGTGTAGCAGCTGAGGTTACCTCATTGAATGTTTTTAAGGCAAAGATCGATTTTTGAACAGTAAAGGAATTAATGGTTATGGCGGGGAAGACCTGAGTCTGTGAAAAGATCAGTCGTGATCTTATTGATGGCACAGCAGGTTCGAGTGGCCAGATGGCCGACCTAGAGTTAAAGAAATTTGCAGCACAGAAAGAGACCCTTCAGTCCAACTCTTCCATGCCGACCAGATATCCTAAATTAATCTAATCCCATGTGCCCATATTCTTCTAAATCCTTCCTTTTCATACACCCATCCAGATGCCTTTTAAACGTTGTAATGGTACCAGCCTCCACCACTTCCTCTGGCAATTCATTCCATACACGTACCACCCTCTGCTGAAGATGTTGCTCCTCGGGTCTGTTTTATATTTTTCCCCTCTCACCCTAAATCTTTGCCCTCCAGTTTTGGATTCCCTTACCCTGGGGAAAAGATCTTGACTATTCATCCTATCTGTGCCCCTCATGATTTTATAAATCTCTATAAGATCACCACTCAGTCTCCGACACTCCAGGGAAAACAGCCACAGCCTATTCAGCCTCTCCCTATAGCTCAAACCCTCCTAACCTGGCAACATCCTTGTAAATCTTTTCTGAAACCTTTCAAGTTTCACAACATCTTTCCTAGACAGGTATCCCCACTTTTTGAACGTTCATTTTACGCCACCACTTTTGCAAAAGACCTACATTAGCACCGGTTTTCACTAACCGAAAGAAATCTGAAGAGGATTTTCACTTTTACGAAGAAAGGCAAAATTTTTCCCATATAAATTAATGCTATTTCGCTTTTCGTCATCTCAGCTTACGAAAGGTTTCATAGAAACACTCTACTTTCGGATAACGGACGATACCTGTCACAGGACCTGCTCCTATTTCTTACATTCTTATGGTCCTAAGTGATCCAGTCTCTCTCCATCTGATAGTCCTACCATCTGAGGAGTCAGTCTGGTACCAACTCCGACATGTCTCACAACCTTTAGGCTTACAGTTGGAACTAGTCTCATCATTGGTGCAGTTCAGGGTTAATCCGAGCATTTGATAAGGAAATAGTTGTAGTCGAGAGCATGGTGTTGGAAAAGCACAGGTCAGACAGCATCCAAGGAGCAGGAAAAATAACATTTCGGGCATAAACCCTTCATTGGGAATAAGCCTGATGCAGGGCCTGTGCCTGAACGTTGATTCTCCTGCTCCTCAGATGCTGCCTGAGCGGCTGTGCTTTTCCAGCACCACACTCTCGACTTTGATTTCCCAGCATCTGCAGTCCTCACTTTCTCCAAATAGTGGAGTACCATTGGAACAGGTCCCTTAATCAACAGTACTCCAGGGGTTAATTAACGTTCTCGCAGACTTCAAACAGTTCAGTGATGACAACGATTCACATTTTACTGTAATAAGCCCAGAGGCGTTAGAAAACAGAAAAATCGGATTACATTCCAAAACAACCTGAGTGAAAAAACAAACTACATTACATATACACTCATCTTTCTCTCCGCCACAGCCCACACACTGCCCCGGAGACTCCTGACTATTTCCAGTTAGGTGTGTTGCTAATTATAATCTCTATATAAAATAATGACAATCTGTGCCTTCCATCTCCCAGAGGTTATAAGAGTGTTTACTTAATGCCTAACACATGGTCTATTGATTGCGACGAGACACATCTGCTTTGGGAATTATGTAAAAGAGTTACTTAACTGTACCATCAGAGGGGATTTAACCTCAAATGTTAACTTTCTCTCGATCTCGACAGATGCAGCCTAGAAGCTGAGTGCTGCCAACATTGGCTGATTTTATTTTCGCAGCATCATGCTCTTTTTTTTGGTCAGTTCCGTGAAGGGAAGCAAAGTTGGGGCTGGTCTCCCTGGAGTGGAGAAGGCTAAGGTGCTGATTTAGGAACGCTGATCAAAATTACACGGAGCTCTGACAAAGCAGATAGACTGGAGGCTCAAAGACACAATTTCAGGGTGAAAGAAATGGAAGCACTGGATAGGAAATAAGATTTATTTTTAAAAACACGCAGAAACCTGGAACATGCTACCTGAAGGGGTGAGAAAAGTAGATTCAATAGTGATTTCATTGAATCCCTCCAGTGTGGAAGCAGGCCATTCAGCCTATCAAGTCCACACTGACCTTCCAAACAGCATCCCATCCAGACACACACTGACATTTTCTACAAACCCACCGACTCCCACAGCTACCTGGATTACACCTCTTCCCACCCTATCTCTTGCAAAAATGCCATCCCGTATTCCCAATTCCTCCGCCTCCGCCGTATCTGCTCCCAGGAGGACCAGTTCCACCGTAGAACACACCAGATGGCCTCCTTCTTTAGAGACCGCAATTTCCCTTCCCACATGG
>NC_057747.1:21987828-21992968 GCF_004010195.1 Chiloscyllium plagiosum | reverse complement strand
ATCCCAAAGCGTCCTTCCACATCGGTCAGCAATTTACCTGTACCTCCACTAATGTCATTGACTGTATCCATTGCACCAATTGTGCTCTCCTATACATCGGAAGGCCGGACACCAACTTGCAGATTGTTTCAGAGAACATCTCTGGGATACCTGCACCAAACAGCCCCGTAGCTGAACACTTCAGCTCCCCCTCCCAATCTGCCGAGGACATACAGGTCCTGGGCCTCCTCCGTCGCAAAACCATTACCACCCAACGCCTGGAAGAACAGTGACTCATATTCCGTCCTGGCACCATGTAACCACACAGGATTAACGTGGATTTCACTGGTTTCCTCATTTCCCCTCGCCCCATCATATCCCAGTCTAAAGCCTCCAACTCGGCACCACCATCTTGAACTGTTCATTGCCTTTCCCACCTATCCGCTCTATCCTCCTGTCGGACCTATCACCATTACCTCCACCTCCATCTGCCACTTATATTCCTCTAGCTTATCTCTCCACGCTTCAGGCTCTCTGCCTTTATTCCTGATGAAGGGCTTTTGCCCGAAACGTCGATTTTGCCTGTCCTTGGATTTTGCCTGTCCTCGGATGCTGCCTGAATTGCTGTGCTCTTCCAGCACCACTAATCCAGAATCTGGTTTCCAGCATCTGCAGTCATTGTTTTTACCTCGTTGATTTCCCATGGCTAACCCACCCAGCCTCCACATCCCTGGACACTATGGACAATTTAACAGGGCCAATTCAGCTAACCTGCAGGAAGAAACTGGAGCACCAGGAGGAAACCCATGCAGACACGGTGAGAACGTACAAACTCCACTCAGATAGTCTCCTGAGGGTGGAATCAAACCTGAGACCCTGGCGCTGTGAGGCAGCAGTGCTAACCATGGAGCCACCCTGACTTCCTAAGAAAATAACTGGATAAATATTTGAAGAGGGAAAATTTTGCAAGGTTATCTGAAGAGGGAAAATTTTGCAAGGTTACAGGGCAAGAGCAGGGAAGTGAAGCTCACTGGGAGGCTCTTTCAAACAGCCAGCACAATAACAATGGGCCAAATAGACTCCCTGTGGGTTGTATAATGCTACAAACCATCTTTTATGTGAATGTGGATAGCAGTCTGAAATGCTATTAATACTTTTCCCAGACGCCAAGAGCAGCACAAGAAGCTGAATAATTTATTGATGAATGAGCAATCAACTGACAAGTATTTCAGAAATATTTATTATTCAGCAATAAATTTATGTTTCTCCATTAATATTCTCCTGTTCACCATCCACCAATTGCAGCTGTCAGTCACCTTGGCAACACAGGCTTCAGAATGACCTAGTAGGCCGGACACTCAAAAAAAAACCCTCTCTGGTTTATTAAAATTCCAGACCCGTAAATTATAGAATGGAGCTGTGAAAGTAATTCAATAAATGTGAGATACTGTGACTCTCAATGGATGACTGAAGCAACGGGGAGGGTTTATGACGTAAAGAACAATGCGATAGCAGGGGTCTTAGTTCAACAGTGCAGCAGATATCACAGCCATTCGAGAAGAAATCTCCTTGAGCCTGAAAGAGCTTTTAATATTTTGGTAGTTATGCTCAAGTGAGAGACACTAGCACCGGGAAACACACTTCACCCAGTTACAATTTCAAGAACCAGTGGGTTGGATGCATCAAATGTCCAACACGTTAGAAAATAAATAACTTTCAATCATATGGCACCTTTCATAACGTCAGGACATCCCAAAGCACCCCACGGCCAGGGAACTATTTTGAACAGTGAGGCCCTATTATAAGTTTACATGCACAGCAGTCAACTTGTGCACAGCAAGATCCCACCAACATCATGAGGAAGGCCAGATTAACTTTTCTTTGTGATTATGGATGAGGGATTAATGCTGACCAGTGAGGCAGGGAGAACCTCTCTGCTCTCCTTCAACAAGGTTTGCCTTCAGCCAAGCAGGGGACGCAGTTTAACATCTCAGCCAATGCTGAAAAGGAACCAGGGTCCACTTTCTCAGAATAAGGTTCAGGCAGATTGGAAACTGGATGTGGAGGGCTTCCTTCGCTCAGTGAATCTTTGGAATTCTTTAACCCCAAGGGCTGTGGAAACTCAGTCATTGAGTATAGTCGAGACAGAGATCAGTGTCAACGAAGTAGGAATTGCACAGGGTGATGGTAGATCAGCCATGATCTTACTGAACGGCGAAACAGACTCAAAGGGTGGAATGGCCTGCTCCTGCTATGTGTCTATGTCTATGTCCTCAGGCTGCACTCAAATGCCGTTCACTGTTGAGTGATGCCCACCTACACCGACATTCAGTACAACTTACACACAGTCTCCCTTCGTGTGATAGATTGCCAAGAACACAGGGGCCAGAGTGAATGAGATGACGCCCAAAACGGTGGAAGTTGCACCCAGCGAGAGGTCAAGTAGCAAAGCCCTGACACAGATGGTGTGCTGACAAGCTTACTGGATCACAACTCTTAACCTTAGCAAGGTAGGGCAGATTTTCACCCCAAGATCTTCCCACCTCCAGGACCCCAGTGAAGATCTCAGAATTGTGAGCATTAGAAACAACACTGGCCTCTTCTTTGTCCACAGTCAAGGCTTTCCCGTCAGCTTCGAGACCTGGTTGAGTGTCTGACACCCACCCCTTGGCCATGGGAGGGTTTCCTGAGCTCCACCTGATGACTGACAGAGCCCTGAACCATTCACATTCAGGTCAAACCTCACGAGTCAAAAGCTGCAGCCACTCTCGGTGACAGATGGAAGCCACAGCTTGCGCAATGTTTGTGTCAGCGGTGAGGAAATGATGAGCGCCTCTGCTCCACAATGGCCCTTTGCAAAACATGGTGTCCCTTTCCCATAGGACAATGCATTCCCAGGGGGTTGATGTACATTCCATTACGCGGTCCCAAAAATAACAGCATCACTACAGTTACACCTTCATGCTCCTGTCATAGGTAACAACTGAACAACAACAAGCATTGTAACATCTTCCAAGGACTTCACCAGTATGGAATTCCAACAAACCCTTTGCTCTGAGCTAAAGATGACTGGGCTATTGCCTGAGTTTTCTTTTCGTCGTGCACAGGATATGGGCATCACTGGGTGGGCCAGTATTTATTACCCATCCCTAACTACCCAGAGGGTAGTTGAGAGCCAACCACATTATTTTGGGGCTGGAGTCACATGTAGCCTAGACCAAGTAAAGATAATAGCAGGTTACCTGCCCTGAAGGATATCGGTGAACCAGATGGACTTTCACAAGAATTAGGCTCTCTTTTAATTTAGAATTTCACGTCTTACCATCTGTCACGGTAGGATTTGAATCCAAGCCCTCAGAACAATAACCTTGGAGGGGGGGGACGTCTGGACTACCAGGAGAAAGTGAGGTCTGCAGATGTTGGAGTTCAAAGTCGAGAGCATGTTGCTGGAAAAGCACAACAGATCAGGCAGCATCCGAGAAGCAGGAGAATCGACAGTTCGGGCCAGAGCCCTTCATCAGGATTCCTGATGAAGGACTCTAGCCCAAAATGTCGATTCTCCTGCTCCCGGATGCTGCCTGACCTGCTGTGCTTTTCCAGCAACACGCTCTCAAGTCTGGACTACCAGCCTAGCAGCATTATCACGACCTTGCATAGGGACACAGTGCCTGAACATCACATTGCAAAGTCTGACACAATCTCACACCTCCTCACTGCCTAATGCTAACTTCAGGATTCAGATGTGAAGAGGCAAGGAGCAAGAGAGGGATGATAGGAGAGGAACATCAACAAACGGAGACCTCTGGAAAACTGAAACGGCAACCACGGATTCTACAGGCACACAAGCTCACTCAGACATCTGACACTGCTTACACTTCAGCACTGAGATAATACAGGGAGACTTACAGAATAATCCCCCTAATGGGGGACGAGGAATTCCAAAAGGCAGGATTTTCTCCTTGAAGCAGGAGCATTTAACACCATGGATAGTTTGGAGTGAGAAACTCAGGAACCAGAAAGACACAGACTCGAAGTCATTAACAAAACAGCCAGAGGCAACATAACCAAAGATTTTCTGACATTGTGAGACATGACCTGGAATACACTATCCAAAGTAAAAACAATGACTGCAGATGCTGGAAACCAGATTCTGGATTAGTGGTGCTGGAAAAGCACAGCAGTTCAGGCAGCATCCGAGGAGCAGTAAAATCGACGTTTCGGGCAAAAGCCCTTCAGGATTGTCTTCCTGATGAAGGGCTTTTGCCTGAAACGTCGATTTCGAAGCTCCTTGGATGCTGCCTGAACTGCTGTGCTCTTCCAGCACCACTAATCCAGAATCTGGTTTCCAGCATCTGCAGTCATTGTTTTTAACCTCGTTGATTTTAACCCTACTGCGAATCCTCTTGCAAGGATGCCTGCCTTGAAGAAGTTTTCCTCCTCTCTCTACAAGAATCTCAAGGAGTCCCTCTCCCACTGCAACTCCCAGGTCATTTCCTCTGCCCGTACACTAACCAAGGACAAGATCTAAAACTGGATAAATATTTCAATGCAAATGGGGAAAGGCAATTCATTGCATTGCTTGATCAAAAACCCTGCACAGTCACAATGGGCGGAATGGCCAGAATAGAAATCATTCTATTATTTTATTATGCTCCTAAAACATTTCAAACCTCTGACTTACCTTGTACAGTGCCAAGGGAGATATACATGATTACATTCAAATCCATGTTCAGAGCACAAGTACAGCTTCCCTCATTTATTGCGAACATGTCTCAAAAGCTACCCTTCATCTCCCACCTGTACCAATTTACAAGACAGTAATCTGTCTAATTAGTGTGTGATGGCTAATATGATACTATCATTTGAACCCATCTGATGCTGTAGCAATTACAAGGCAGGGAGACCCAGCGCAATTAACAAGCACCAAATCCTATCTGCTTCCTTTAAGCCATACAGGCTGATTGAAAACGCATAACGAGGAATGATTGTGCATGTTTCTGCCTGTTACAGTCCAGTGTACTGACAATGAAGGCCAGAGCAATGCATGAAAGTGATGATCTCAGCTGGTCTGCGGGAATGGATTCTAACAGTTAACTAATTGTGGGCGGCACGGTGGCTCAGTGGTTAGCACTGCTGCCTCACAGCGCCAGAGACCCGGGTT
>NC_057747.1:21967555-21987782 GCF_004010195.1 Chiloscyllium plagiosum | reverse complement strand
AGGTGAATTGGCCATGCTAAATTGCCCGTAATGTTAGGTAAGGGGTAAATGTAGGGGTATGGGTTAGTTGCGCTTCGTCGGGGCGGTGTGGACTTGTTGGGCTGAAGGGCCTGTTTCCACACTGTAAGTAATCTAATCTAATCAATGTCTTATTCCTGATATGAGGAGAAAGTATCCCTGGGAGTGCATCGATATTTCCAGGGGCAGGAGGTAGTACATCAGAATTTCCAAGGGGTTACTCAGAGTATACCATTATTTCCACAGGGTCCCTGAGAGCTTTCACTGCTCCAGAACACAGACAGAAATTACAGTGAGCTCTGCAAAATTTCCTGATTATTCCTAATCACAAATGACAACAAAATTACAATGCATTATGACAACGTCAAGTACTCAAAACAAATACTCCATACTTACATGGTCCACTGTAACTTCTCATTCTTTATCGAGCTGTACAGAACCTACAGAAAAAAAAAGGTGAAAAGAATCGTGATAAATAATGAAGTTCTGATCAGTACCGAACGTGGAATCGCTTCAGTGCATTAACCTGATGCAGTTGCTCTCCTATCAGTCAGAGATTACAGCTCAAAGCATCACTCCAGGAATCAAGCAGCACATACTGACATCACAGTGCAGTACTAACAGAGGACTAAGTTCACCTGGATGCTACATTTAGGTGTAATGTTAAACTGGAAGTTATGACATGGGGAGACAATAGATTCATATTCAGGAAGAGTAAGATCAAAACCACCGAAGAGGTTTCTTTGTTTTTCATGCCAAACAATCTTGTGAATAGCTTGCAAAATGAGGGTTTAATTTCATCTCAAGTTTTCCTTGGAAATATTTAATTGCGCCTTTAAAAAAAGTGTACATGCGGGTATAAGGCAGGATCATATTGTTCCATTGTCCCACATTTCTGCTTCTAGAACTAGTGAACTTGTCCATTTATCACTCTACCCAAAGGAAAAGATCTTTTTAAAAGATGTTAAAAGGGTTTTTTCAAAATGCTATTTTAACAGATGGTTAACTTGATTCATGTGTTTTGGATTAGTGTCAGCTTGTTTGTATCAAAGGCACCAGCTATCTGACAAAATATCTCTCCTCCTCCAATTCCATTTCCCTACAACTCCCTCACCTTTGATGATCTGCATTGACCTTAATGGGGCTTTGCACGTAAATTAATCATTTGAAAACACAGGTGATTTCCTGGTGGTGGTTATTAAATGAAAAACTACGTTGGGTGATTTATGAAAAGAAACAACATTCAGCTGAGTGCAAGAGCACTCTGGACATTAAAAGAAAACTCAAAATATCACTCAACATTTCTCAAGATTCAGGCTTATTTTTCACTCCCAAAAGTTACCAGAAGCAGACAGGAAGGTCACAGACAAACTCAACATGTATATAATGTAAATTAAATCAAGGTGATTTTTGGTTAAGGTGTTAGAACATAGGTACAGGAGCACACCCTTAGCTCCTTAGGTTTGTGCCCCCAAAAGGAGGTAGGTTTTGATCGACTGAGGATGAAGTTGGGAAATGATACTGCACAAAATGCTTTTTGCTCATACTTGACTATTTAAGGAATGACAAAAAACAGCACAGTCCCTGGGAACTGCATGAGTGTGTTATATTTTTATTAAAAGGTTACCCGAGAAAAAGGTATTATCCTCAAAGTTATTCCCTCTCTGCGCCCCTATTGCTTCATATAAAAGTATCTTTATCTTTGTTATGGATTTAGTTCAAAACAAGTTCCCATTTGGTTTTCTTACAGATCCCTGGCCACCTCGATAACACTTTGTGGAATAGGTTCAAGCTCTTGTGATGGAGACTCTCACTGAGTAAACTGATGAGCCACTACTATGGTGTATGTACACATTGGCCAACCACCAGGGAGCAAGCTGTAGTTGTCTTTTCGAGCAAGATTTCCACTGAGGACCAGGTGGCACAGTGGATCAGGTTACTTCCACTTCATCTCTGACTTCAGATCAGTCATCGTCAGTGTGTGTGTGTAAAACATTTCCCTGTTTCTGTCACGTTCTTCGGCTGACATGAAGCAGTCACTCCCAATCTAACAGGGCAGTGTGTCACACCTAAATGCTCTCAAAATACAGCACAAAGAGACCTCAAACTGCCTTCTGTGTAACGCATCACACTTCACCCTGTTGGATCTATGTGGTGGAGAGTGACAATCAAAGAGGTCTCCCTGAGCTTGACTATTTATAGGAGAAAGTGAGGTCTGCAGATGCTGGAGATCAAAGTTGAAACTTTATTGCTGGAACACACTTCACCCTGTTGGATCTATGTGGTGGAGAGTGACAATCAAAGAGGTTTCCCTGAGCTTGACTATTTATAGCCACGTTACAAAATGTGTGTAAAATAGCAGCAATACACTGCAAAAAGTGACAATGGAAATTCTTCTCCACTAAAGGGATAGAGTCTAAGGAACTTTACCTGGTACTAAGTCTTTTCAAAATCATGAACCAATTAACCCAGCACTTGACGACTGGTGGATTGAAACCTGGGGACCCGGAACATTATACTGGTCGCTGGATTAATAGCCAAGCAGTAAGACTTCTGGAAAAACCCTTGTGTCTCACCCACTATTACACAAGACATGATGCAGCTCAGTCCTGGCTCGGTCACATGAGAAATATTTATTCCAAAATCACTGATGTCCTTCCAAAATTTCACAAATTGATCGGGATAATCCTCCACTGACTTCATCTATACTTATTGCTGCCTCGGAATGGTAGCCAATGATCCCTCCCACCCTGGTCATAACCTCTTCCATTGGGCAGAAAGCTTAAAACACACATACAAGAACAGGTTCTTCCCTGCTGTTATTAGACTTCTGAATGGACCTCTCAAATTTCAAATTTAAATGTTGGTCTCACTCTTCTCTGCAGCGCGAACACTGTATTCCTCACTCTGTTCTATCACCCAAATGCACTTTGTATGGTATGATCTGCCCGGACTGCATGCAAAATGAACTTTTCACTGTACCCAGGTACATGTGACAATAATAAATCACATCAAATCCAATCCTGGAGATTTTGCTGCAATTTGTTTGATTCCATATATGAAAATGCTACAGCAATCTCTGACAAACATCTTTTTCTTTTTATCATGCTTTCACATTCCTCATATCACCACCCTCCCTGTAACAGCACAGCCTTTGGCAAAGGCTGTTTTTAATAGTACCAAACATAACGCAGTTACCACATAGCATGCGGTCTAAAGTAATAAAGTCTTCAATATGTCACACACACTTCATCAGGCTCCCAGCTAGTTCAAAATTCCAGAAACATCCTGATTGCACTTTCCAAAAAGATCTGACCTATCATTAAGAGTCCCATTCACTGCAAACCCTGGTTCATAACTGCACTGTGCAGCTGTTTTGCTATTGTGAAGCAAGATGGTGTAACCACAATCTAGGTGAGTGAATAGGTTTTCAGAGGGAATTCAGTCCATCAAAATTGGTCTGCTGTTAAATGAGATCCTGGCAGATCAGTAACCTCTACCCCATCCACTCATCGTGGTCACACAGCCATGAATGTCCTTACCCAGCAGAAAGTGATAAATCGCCGCTTTTATATTCATCATAATGAATATTATGAGTGAGCATTGACTGATCATGGAAGCAAGTGCTATACCACAGTGCAAAGCAGGACAGGAATCAAGGAATGCCATTTTGGATGTAACGCTTCTATTTACAGTGCCTTAAACTAAACCAAAGTGCTTCATGCTGTGACTTACTTGACAACAAATTGACTGTTGGCAAATGTAGCAGTCACATCTAAGTTTTAGCACCACAATCATAGATACGTACAGTACAGAAATAGACTGTACAGTACAGAAATAGACTCTTCAGTCCAACTCGTCCATGCTGACCAGGTATACTAACCGAATCTAGTCAGTGGACAATGAGCTAATATCTTCTGGGTCACGAGTGAAATGTTGGCCCAGACATGAAAGATACGGAACAGGAGCTGGAGTAGGCCACTCAGTCACCTTAAATCTGCTCCACGATTCAATAAGATCAAGACTGATCTGCTTCCTCCATCTTCCTGCCGACCCTGATAACCTTTCACCCCTCTTGCCTATCATAAACCTGTCTATCTTGACCAAGGACTCTTGAGGAAGCGAGTTCCAAAGACTTAGGGCCTTCTCAAAGACGAAAACATTCTCTTCGTGGGTGACCCCTTAACTTTTTTTAAAGAGTGACCGCAAGTTCTGGATTCTCCCCCAACAGGACAAGACATGGAATTACACCTCACTTTTAAAAAGTAGCACCTGATACAGTATATTGCATATTTCATTCTAGCTGCTTAGATAATACGCCTGACCAACATTCAGCCATTTGATTTGATTATGGCTGATCTGTCGCTTAACTCCAACTTACTTTATTCTATGCCCCTTGACACCCTAGTATAACAATTTCCCAAATTTATTTCCCGTTAATTCTAGTGATTTAGTCATTCAATGCAATAATCTCAGACGAGAATTATGATGATCTGTTCTCTGGGTTTTCCCTCCCTTGTTAAGATAAGCTCCTCCCAGCACCATCACTGTGATGGTGAATACTATGTAAATCACTGACATATGGAAGGGGGCAAAGAACTAACGAACGAGAGTGTCAATTCACGAGTCTCCAGTTGACCATATGAAACATTGGTCACTGTCAACTCTGGAAAGTGACTGAAGCAGTGAGTACAAAAAGCTTGCTGAAACAGAGGAAGACTTGAGAAGGATCGTGTGATGCAGTGAGTTAATCCAACATAAAATCAGCTGCAGAAAGTGAAATCAAGAGGCGCAAAGAAAGACTGGATTAAGAAAAAGAGGAAAGGGACAGACAAGGAAAGTAAGTTGATGTAAAATTTGACTTTTTAAACTCTCCTAAAATAATCTGAGGTGGCACAATGGCTCACACTGCTGCCTCACAGCGCTAGGGTCCCAGATTCAATTCCAGCCTCAGACAACGGTCTGTGTGGAGTTTGCACATTCTCCCAGTGTCTGTGTAGGTTTCCTCTGGGTGCTCCAGTTTCCTCCCACACTCCAAAGATGTGTAGGTTAGGGTGAATTGACTGTGCTAAATCGCCCCACAATATCCCGGGATATGCAGGCTGGGTGAGTTAGCCATGAGAAATGTGTGGTGACGGGGAGAGGATGGGTCTGGGTGGAAAGCTCTTCAGAGGGTTGGTGTGGGCTCAATGGGCCAAATGGCCTGATTCCACACCAAGAATGTCATGATTCTAATTCACAGCTTGAGGAAATGAGTCCCCACGCTTATAGTGCTTATTACGTGTACTTATAATGAGAGGTGAACCGATCACCTTTCACATAATTGAAAGGTTAGTAACAAAAACAGAAATTGCTGGTGAAACTCAGCGGGTCTAGCAGCATCTACGGGAGAAAGCAGAGTTTTGAGATGAGCGACTCTTCATCAGAAATCCTTTTTATTTCAGATCTCCAGCATTCAGAGTTCCTTGTCTGATTATAAGGTTAGTGACTAGGTTGAACTTTCTGTGAGTGAAGGGGTGAGTAATTAATGTGCAAAGGCAGTGCAAATCACTGAAAAAGTTGCTCCCACTTTCACAAGACAAAAGGTGACGTGTCAAGATTAGAGTGGTGCTGGAAAAGCACAGGTCAAGCAGCATCCGAGAGGCAGGAAAATCAACATTTCGGGTAAAAGCCCTTCATCAGGAATTCCACTCTAATCTTGACTCTAATCTCCAGCATCCGCAGTACTCACTTCTACCTAGAAGGTGAAGTGTGCCTGGTAACTGAAATTCACAGGAATCACTTGATTGCTCTAAATTTTAGGTTAGATTAGATTAGCTTCCCTCCAGTGTGGAAACAGGCTTTTTGGCCCAACAAATCCACATCGACCCTCTGAAGATTAACCCACCCAGTCCCATTTGCCACTGACTAATGCACCTAACACTATGGGCAATTTAGCGTGGCCAATTCACCTGACCTGCACGTCTTTGGACTGTGGGAGGAAACCGGAGCACCTGGAAGAAACCCACGCAGACACGGGGAGAATGTGCAAACTCCACACAGACAGTCGCTCGAGGCTGGAATCGAATCTGGGTCCCGGGTGCTGTGAGGCTGCAGTGCTAACCACTGAGCCACCGTGCTGCAGAACAAATATTTGTGTTAATAATTGCTTCTCGTTTTCTGTGTCCACACAGAAAAGCAACAGGTTGTGATACAGTGGTTGTGTTCCTCTCTCTGGGATACCTCTGGGGTTCAAGTCCCACAGTTCCGTGGAGGTGTGTCAGAATATGTCTGAACAGGTTGATTAAAACTACTTTAACAAACACTTGGCTCAAAGGGGTCTTATGAAAAAGAAATCTTGTGGCACAGTGATAATGCCCCTATCCCTGGGCCAGAGATTCAAGTCTCAACTGCCCTAGAAGTGCATCATTACATTTCCAAATGGGTTTATTGATTTTTCTTTTAAAAGATGGATGCCAGACACTCCAACAAAATCTGCCTCATTACATTTGAATAACTCAAGTGGCTGTACTGCAACAGAACTATCAATTTAAGAAAGGGCTGTAGCGGTAGTGCCTCTACCTCTGAGCCAGGAGACCCAAGTTCAAGCCTCACTAGCCTAAGAGGTGGTGTAACAACATTTCTGAACCGGGTGGTTGGGAAATATATTCTTACTGATGAGGTGCACAGTATAACGCGAACAGAATACATCCAGCAGACAGTGAGCTGAATGAAAACTGAGGGTGAATCCTAGGGCTCAAATCACATTTACTGGGCGATTACGCTGTGTCTCTGTAAATTCAGGATGGTGTTAATGCAGTGTTCCAATCGCGGCTTGGAAGCACACTGGCCACAGAACCAGGCTTAGTGCAAACAGCAGGAAGGAGAAGAGCTGCAGTTCAGGAGCAACTTCAAGTGATGCACAGCCGCGGGTCCCAAGACTTTTGTACCCTCTCAATCTAATGCTGCATTGCAGCAAAAACAAACCTGGTGGGGGCTGATTTATTTGTACATTTCTGGGCACTGGGGCGCGTTCCCCCTCCCCTCTCCTCTCCTATCCCAACGCCCCTTCTGGCCGCTTCAACACCGTCGGTGTGTGAGAGAGGGGGTACGCACCATCTCAAATTCCCTCCCCTCTCCCAAATATCTGACTTTTGTGGGACCTTAATCCAATACATGCTCCAGATTTAAATAAAACCAGGGAAGTCCAACTCCTGCACGCACAGGAGAGAACATTATTCAATGGGATTAAGTTTCCTTGTTTAACAAAAAAAAACAAACCTCTCCTTTTGAAACAAAAAAAATTAAACAAACAAAAAAAAATTAACTTAAAAAAATTTGCAAATCCTGGTTCAATCAGCAATAAAACCATCCCGATGCTGCAAAGCTGACCAGATGTGATTTCCCCCTCCTCCCCTCTCTGTTTACGCCGGTTTTACCTTGTTTTTGTCTACGCCGGGATTTCGAAGGGATTTCGAGCGCTGTGGTGTTCGGTAGCGAGCGGCGTGTGCCCCGCAGTAATCCCGGTTATAGCGGGCTGATGCTGCCGTCCGGGGGCGCAGATTCTCGCTTGTGTGAACGCTGTTCAAGCCGATCATGTTCCCCTCTGGCAGCAGGTAGGGGTTGGTTTTTTTTTGGAAAATGTAGTTTTTCCCCTTCCTCCACCCCTCCCTCCCACACACACACACACACACGAGCAGTCTTAATTTTGTCAAATCACTGCAACACACACACAAAACACAGCAGAGCTGAATTACAGGCGCACACACACGGACCCAATCACTATCGCCTCTGGTTGGGGAGTGCTATAGAATTAGCATGCAATCCCAGGCTTTTGCCTCCTCCTCTTCACAGAAGCTTCTTTCTGTCCCCTTTCCCACCTCTGAGCCAAACAGCCCCCTTTGGAGAAATTGCTGTCACCTTATTCTCAACACTGACTGTACTACAGGATTCAGCTCTCTGCGCTCAATGTCACAACTAAATGCCAGCCGCTAATTAGCACCCTGAGCAATCCTCAGGGCTCAACAAGACAGATGGAAAAAAAAACATCTGGTTATCTACGTAGGTTGGGGTTTTATTTAAACACACACACACTGGCAGATTCACATGTGATGTTTTCATTTTTAATCATCATGATTAGCAGCACCCACATTCCTCACCACGTCCTGAGAGAAGGGCACATGCCAACTGCCCCGGGGGCTTGGAGTCAAAAGTTAAAAACTCAAAGGACTGCTGATGCTGTAAATCAGAAACAGAGATTGCTGGGAAAAGCTCAGCAGGTCTGGCGGCATCTGTGGAGCGAAATCAAGAATTAACACTTCGGATCAAGTGATCTGCTCAGAACGCCAACACAATTTACAAGGATGTTGCCAGGGTTGGAGAGTTTGAGCTACAGGGAGAGGCTGAACAGGCTGGGGCTGTTTTCCTGGAATGTCGGAGGCTGAGGGGTGACCTCATAAAAGTTTATAAAATCATGAGGGGCAGGGATAGGGCAAAAAGATAGAGCCTTTTCCCTGGGGTGGGGGAATCCAGAACAAGAGGGCATAGATTTTGGGCGAGAGAGGAAAGATATAAACGTGACCTCAGGGGCAGCTTTTTCATGCAGAGGGTGGTATGGGTATGGAATGAGCTGCCAGAGGATGTGGTGGACGCTGATACAATTACAATTTAAAAAGGCATCTGGGTGGGTATATGAATAGGAAGGGTTTAGAGGGAGTGGGCCAAGTGCTGGCAAATGGGACTAGGTTAATTTAGAATATCTGGTCAGCATGGACAAGTCTGTCTCTATGGCTCTATGACTGTACAGCCCAAAGGTTGTCAGATGCTGGCACCGTTGGTGCCCTTGACCCTGCCTGCCCCCCAGACTGGAACCAGTCTTTGATACTCTCTATAGTCCCAGGAATTTAGTCAGACTGCTCTCAGTGTGCAAAAACCAGTCAGGAACGCACAGAATCCATTTACAGCAAAGAAGGAGGCCATTCAGCCCATAATGCCTGCACTGCTTTGAACCCCAGTGCCAATCTCCTGCCTTTTCCCCATACCTCTGCAAGTCATTTCTATCCAAATAACCATCCAGTACCCTCTTGAATGTCTCAATTGAACCTGCCAGGCAGTGCATTCCAGACTCTAACTACCCTCGGTGTGAAAAAGATTTTTCTCACATCAGCCCTGCTTTGTTTGCACATCACTTTAAATTTTATCCTCCTTGCTCTTTTTTCATTTTGATTTATTATTGTCACGTACCTAGGTACAGTGAAAAGTTTTGTTTTGTGTGTAGTACAGGAAGATCATACCATACAAAGTGCATTAGGGTAATAGAACAGAGCAAGGAATAGAATGTTACAGCTGCGAGGAGGTTCACAAAGAGTGAGATCAACATTAAATTTAGGAGGTCCGTTCAGAAGTTTAATAACAGCAGGGAAGAAGCTATTCTTGAATCTGTTGGTGCATGTTTAAGCTTTTGTATTTTACCAGCAGGAATAGTTTCTCCCTCTCTATCCAGCCACCTCATCATTTTTAAATCTCTATCAGATCTCTACTCAGCCTTTTTCTCTCCAGTCACAATTTCTTCAATCTATCCTCATCAAGGAAGTTTCGTATTCTTTGAAGAATTCATGTAAATTGCTTCCCCACTCTCTCCAATACATTCACAAATTTCCTATAACGTGGTACCCACAACAGTACACAATACTCTAGCTGAAGTCTAACGTGTGTTGTATACAAATTCAGCATCATTTCCTTGCTCTTGTAATCTCTGCTCCTACTCATAAAGCCTGAAAACACTGTAGCTTTATTTACCGTTCTCCACCTATTCTGCTATCTTTAAAGATCTGAGCACATTCAAACCCCAGGTCCCTCTGTTACTGCATCCCCTTTAGAATCGGACCCCCATTTTATATCACCTTTTAATGTTCTTCTGTCCAAAATTCTTCACCTCACACATATCTGCATTGAACCTCACCTACCACCCATCCCCCACTCCACCGACTTATCACTGTCCTTTTGGAGTTCCACACTGTCATCCTCAACTTGAATAAGAAACCGAGTGTGGTGTACACAGTACCAGGTTCTGCACACTCTGGGGAGAAAGTGAGGACTGCAGATGCCGGAGATCAGAGCTGAAAATGTGTTGCCGGAAAAGCGCAGCAGGTCAGGCAGCATCCAAGGAACAGGAGAATCGACGTTTCGGGAAGAAGGGCTTATGCCCGAAATGTCGATTCTCCTGTTCCTTGGATGCTGCCTGACCTGCTGCGCTTTTCCGGCAACACATTTTCAGCTCTGCACACTCTGCTCTAGTATACTTTCTATACTAGACCAAATACAGCCAACGAGGGACACTGAACACAAAACTGAGCACCCTTTATTTCAGAACATCTTATCCAGTGTTTCAGTCCTGGAACCTTTTGAAATATTAACTCTGTTTCTCTCTCCCCAGACAGGTGCCTGACTTGCTCATTATTTCCAGCCTTTGTCCATTCAGATTACTGAATGTCCACTCCCTCCACCACCAATGCCCCAGATCAGCAATGTGTACCATCTACAGCAACTCACTAAGTCTCCTCCAACAGCACTTTCCAAACCCACTACCTCTACCACTTGGAGGGGCAAGGCCAGCAGATAAGGGCTTTTGCCCGAAACGTCGATTTCGAAGCTCCTTGGATGCTGCCTGAACTGCTGTGCTCTTCCAGCACCCCAATCCAGATACACGGGAACACCCACCAGCTGCAAGTTCCTCTCTAAGTCACATACCATCCGGACTTGGAAGTATATCGCTGTTCCTTTAGTGTGCAGGGACAAAATGTAAGAACTCCCTTCTTAACAGATCTTTGGGTGACTCTGCACCCGGGTTGTAGTGGATCATCGCAGTAGCTCACCACTTTTCTCCAGGGCAATTAGGGATGGGCAATAAATGCTGATCTTGCCAGTGATGCCCAAGAACAAATAAGTAAAATTTTCAAAAATCTGATTTCCAACATCTTCTGTAGTATCCTGCTTTTCTGCATGTCATTCAGGTACATTGTATTCTGACCATACTCATTACATGTACATTGTAGGACACAACACACTTATCCTTCCAAAATAAAATATTGCAACTGCTCTGAGTACAAAGTGATTGCATTTTCCTATGCCACTATCGCCTCCAAGCTAATAGAAGAAACCTGGTTCAAATCTACAAATTTTACAGCACAAAGTGAGGCCATTCAGCCCATGTGTCTGTCCTGGCCAAATTGACGTGATCTAGCCTAATCCCACATCCAGCTCCTAGTCCATAGCCCTATAGCATTTCAACTGCACATCAAAGTACTTTCTATATATGATGTAGGTTTCTGCCATCATTTGAAACAGGCTTCCACCATCCACTGGATGAAGTAAACCATCAAATCTACTCTAATTATTCCAATCTTTAAAACTACGTGCCCAGTTATTGACATCTCTAGTAAAGAAATATGCCCTTCCCATTCACATTGCCTGGATTTTTCACCTGTGTCTGGCTATCTCTGGTTATGTGTAAATATAGACCAGGATTCCAAGAGATCTCCTTAACTCTCAAATAGTGCATCAGGATTTCTAACATTCACTTAAGTATGCAGGTTCTTGGTTCAACCTTTCATCTAAAAGCCTGCACCCTCTGACAATGCAGCAGTCCCTCAGTAACACACTAGAGTATGAGTCTGCAACACAATTTCTTCACTCCAGGACAGAATGCTAACACTGAACAAGCACCCATCGGAACTGCAGAGTTTCTTTGCTCAAAATCAGGGTTGCATTCCTGAAAATCGTGATCTTAAGTGAAAAGACTTTAAGTGAAGCATAAATTCCCATTAGAATCAATGTTAAAGCCAGAGTTAGGTTCCTTCCTTGACAAAGAAAAAAATTAAAACATCAGTACCCTCTAAGTTGAAATATAGGATTTTGTATGTCTAAATTCTTACATTGTGACAGAACAGAACTTAAAATAAATTTTAAAAATAACAGTATAAAACAAATAACATTTTACAGTAGTTATAGTACCTTCCACAGTGGACCCTCTAAATGTGGAAATGGGGCTGGGGGGACTTTGTTTATCAGTTTGCCTGGGCGGGGGGGGGTCATCAGTGTTTCCTGACCCCATCATGACAGCTACCTGGTGGGGTCTTTTTGTTTCGGATGTGTGTCACCTTCTTTGTGGCTGCCACTCCTCCCAGGCTGCCACTCCTCCTCAGCACCTGCTGAGTGGGACTTATCCTCATTTCTCAGGGCCCCTCCATTTGCCATTACCTCAGCCAGTTTGGGAGGGAGGGGGTTTGGTAGTGTTCAGTGGAGCCCTCAGGCCTGTAGGGAAGGGATGAGGTGTCTGGTCAGGAGGGGCAACTCCGTCATGTATGAGGGCTAGTACTGACTGCTCCCAGGGTGGTGGGGGAATGGTTTCACGTGGTGGGGATGGAAAGCAGTTCCGGTGGGCAGTCTGGATTTCAGACAACAATGTGGAGCCGACAGTGGTCTTAAGTCAGAGAGAGGGAAAGGTCACAGCAAAGATGGTGCCAGTCAGGTCAAGTAATGTAAGCAACGTTACAGCAAATATCGTGTTGCCCATTGGGATTTCCAGTCCTAATAACTTAACACCCTTAAGCTAGAACAACACCTAACAGGACAAATCTGTAAGTGGAGAAGCTGAACTTGTAACACACCACCTCCAAATCAACTAGGCCCCTGAAGCTATAAACTGGATCACAAAATTCACAGCTTAGCCTGTGGAGTTTAGACATCAAATGCTACCTTGATTTGGGTCTCAGAGGTCAGATAGGGAATTTTTAAGCTTCTCTCCAAAGTTTGAACTATTGTAAATAAGGGAACATAAATGACAATGGCAAAGGTTGGGCATTAATCACTAAAAGGGAGTGATCTTGATTGATAGAATGTACCGCGTGATCTAAAAACTATTCAATCAAGCCTTTAAAGAAATGGTAATGAGGATAGGGGTGCCTGAACAGAGTTAGCCTATTGAAAGTTAAGTCATGACAACATCAATGTACCATGATATACCAAGACTGTGAATCGTAGGTAGTTATTGGAATGTGATTTAATTTTTAAAAATGAATTTTGCTGATGTTTCTATAGTGCATACATTAGCAATACTCTGAACTACAATAGGAAAGGGAGCATCAAATTGAAAGCATGGACTTCAAGAGGTGAGCTTAATTATTTTACGAATATTAAATCTCCTGATCATTGTAGCTAGGGAAACATTTGCTGCACTTTGTTCTTTGCTGTGGTTTTGTTGAGAGAAAGGCATTTGCTGGAACTTAAGCGAAGTATTTTGTTTTGTCAAGCATCGAGAGAAAAGAACAACCAGCCCCACCTTCCCCCCTACCAGTTTGTTCACAGGTCTGTGCTGTGAATCTGCGATTCAACTTTATTTGTAAGGTCGGTTCGGAAATGAGCGCATCAGAAAATAATCAAGCATCCCAGGGCTGCCTGCTGAGTTTAACGCTTGTGAACTCATGTATGAAATAGGAAGTGACTGCATATGGTGAAAATCAGCAATGTCTGATTAGATATCAGTTAAAATAGGACTTTTCAAAGTGGAACCCATGGATTCAGGATCCGCACTGGAACCCAGGGAGTGCTGTGTAGTTACCAGATTTCCGTTAGCTAAGGAACATGATTCTCCATCTATACTTTCTAGATATTACATGAAAGCTCTTGGGAAGATGGTGGTGTAGCGTATTATCACCAGACTAGTAACCCAGAGACCCAGGCTACTTCTTTGGGGATACAGATTCAAATCCCATTGCAGCACTGAGTTAAATCAATAAATCTGGCCTTTAAATTATCTTTCATTACTGTTCAAAAACAAAACCCATTATGTTTCATTGAAATCTGCCATATTTACCTAGTCTGGTGTACATGTGACTCCAGGTTTACAGCAGCACAGTCAACTCATAACTGCAATAGCCAAGCAAACCACTGATTGTGACAGTTAAAGGATGGGCAACAAAATTGATCGCCTTGCTAGCAATGCCCCACATTTGATCAAGGAGAGAAGACAATATCTGTGGGAGTACTCCAATGTTCTAAGGATATCCACTAAAATAGATTAGGTACAAAAATAGAGAAATATAGTTAAAAAAAACTAAAAGTTCTATATGACGGTTCTTCATAGGAAAATAAATAAAGTTAAAAGATAACCATTACAGCCTACAGTTGGTTCACGCTATGGGCTTTCCATACATGGTCTTGTTCTCCCTGGTGCTGGGCTGACCCCCAACTGAGCTTGCACAGGAGACATGGAAATATACACGCCTGTATGGAAGGGAGTGAATATTTGCAGACTATCCCTGGCAGCCCGTCTACATTTACAAGAGATCGTCTACATTTACAAGAGTTCCTCGGGAATGTGTCTGTAGTTGTAGGAAGTGTGTCAACAGCTTCAGGGCTCTCTGGGAGTCAGTCCATTCTTGGGGTTAGTGTTTCACATGGGGGAGTTTGAAAGTAATCATCATAGATAACTTCCTTCCATTGTTTATGACTGTGAAACAGAAGGAAACACCTTTCCATTTTCCAAATATGGAAGGCAGTGGCCCATCAGTGT
Source organism: Chiloscyllium plagiosum (assembly GCF_004010195.1). NCBI lineage: Eukaryota > Metazoa > Chordata > Chondrichthyes > Orectolobiformes > Hemiscylliidae > Chiloscyllium > Chiloscyllium plagiosum. The sequence goes on along the minus strand of NC_057747.1, from coordinate 21,973,213 downwards.
TAGAATTGGAGGTGGGTGGACTAGGACCTAGAGCACGGTGGTCCTGGCCTGGGGACCTGGAGCTGGGTGGTCCAGTGGACTGGGGGCCTGGAGCTGGGCGGTCCCGTGGACTGGGAGCCTGGAGATGGGCGGCCTCCACACTGGACCTCTGTGGCCTGGGGGCCTGGAGCGGTCAGTCTGTTCCAGATGGCTAACAATTTCAATTGGGGTCAGCCCAGCACCAGGGAGAGTGAGACCACATTTGGAAAGCTCCTAGCGTGGACTGACTGCAGACCATAGAAAGACTGCAATGATTATCTTTTAACTTTAGTTATTTTCCTATGAAAAACAGTCATGTGGAACCTTTAGCTTTTTTCTTTATTTCTCTATTTTTGTACCTTATCTACTTTAGTACTGAAGATTCAGAACTAGATACTTCATACCCTAAGATGGCACTGTGCATGGTGACATTATATACTTCTCACTGTACTGCACTTTAGTACTTGAGTACACATGACAATTATTCTAATTCTAAGAATGAAGCTGCATGTTTGTGTATGTACCATCACCTCACCCCAAACAAAAAGACTTCTCTGGGGAAAAGCTACCCAGTCAGCAGGGAGCAGGAGAGGAAGAGGGTGCACAGTTAAATGACACACTATCAGCAAGCAAAGGCATAAACACAAAAATTCAAAGTCTCCAGAGATATAACTCATCCCTCAGGTACATTCAGACCCAGAGGAATCGCTCTCCATTGCAAGTATCCGTATACTGTAAGCCCTAATCCTGACTGTCCACAACAGAAAATTATAGTCTTACCCACTCCCAACAGACAGAAGACCCTTAGATAGTACAGTTTTGACAAAGCCTCCTCCAATCAGAAGAAAGAGGATTCACCCGTTGGGGGGAAAGGGCTGCTATTGTCAGCTTTTGTCCTTCCCACCATCAACTACTCCTTTGCCTGTTACTTTCTCTCCTTTTGGGCTCCATTTCCAACTACCTCCTCCCCAGCCCCTGTCATCACCACCTTTTCCTAGCTACTGTCAGTTCTGAAGAAGGGTCACTCGACCCAAAGTATTAACACTGCTTTCTCTCCACACACCTGCAGAGTTTCTCCAGTTTTTTTCTCATTTCCATTTCAGATTTCCAGCAACCAACGTTCTCTGTTGCGTAGTATGGTACAGGCATGTGAGGCTCACTCTGTAATTTCCTCCAGTTAAATCTCTACAGACTCAAAAAGCACATTCTGAAAGGCTGTTTGAACATTAATCCTCGCTGCATGTGAGTGGGAATGAAATAGTGGGCATTAGTATGCTGTTGTTCTCTGCAGTGGACAGTGTGAATCACAAAGGTTGTGTCAGTTGCCTGGTTGCCACTGCTCAAGGACATCTGCTCAGAGTGTGGGAAAAATTGTTGAGTCCATTTGGAGATTAATGACATAAGTAGGACCAAGGAGGAGGTTCTGTTTAGAGAGAGTATAAATCTCTCGGGTCAAAGCAAGACTGCAAAGGTAACAACATCAAGGTTACAAACAGAGCCATGAGCTAATGTGGGGTGGGGGCATGGTTTTATGGTATTATCGCTGGACTGTTAATTGAGAGAGCTGAAAATGTGTTGCTGGAAAAGCGCAGCTAGTCAGGCAGCATCCAAGGAGCAGGAGAATCGACGTTTCGGGCATGAGCCCTTCTTCAGGAATCGTGCTCCTCCTGTTCCTTCTCCTTCTCCTGTTCCCTGGATGCTGCCTGACCTGCTGCGCTTTTCCAGCAACACATTTTCAGCTCTGATCTCCAGCATCTGCAGACCTCACTTTCTCCTGTTAATTGAGAGACCCAGATAAATGCCTGGGGAATTCAATTTAAAAAACTGGAAGTAAGAGTGTAATGATGATCTCATGAAACCATTGTTGATTGTCAGAAAAACCCATCTGGTTCACTAATGTCCTTTAGGGAAGGAAACTGCCATCCTTACCTGGTCTGGCCTACATGTGACTCCAGACCCACAGCAATGTGGATGACTCTTTACTGCCCTCTGGGCAATAAATGCTGCCTACTGTCCTCACCCCGTGAACGAATAAAGAGAAAGTAAAGAAAATATGATCGGGGAGTTGAATGTGTCCTTCAATGTTTGGGTGGGAGAAAGAGATTTTGATTCAAAGGGAACTGGTGCCAGTTCAGGGGAAAGTGGAAGCTATGCAGCTGGAGAAGTCTTCACCTGGCTTACTGGATCGATTCTCCTGCTCCTTTGGATGCTGCCTGAACTGCTGTGCTTTTCCAGCACCACACTCCCGACTTACACTGGATGTGGCCTACATTGGTAAATTGTATTTATTCCTGATGAAGGGCTTTTGCCCGAAACGTCGATTTCGAAGCTCCTTGGATGCTGCCTGTGTGCTCTTCCAGCACCACTATTCCAGAATCTGGTTTCCAGCATCTGCAGTCATTGTTTTTACCAAATTGTATATCCAGGCCATCAAAAGGGCTCCAAACTACAAAATGGGGAGGAGGGTGTAGGGTGTTCACATGAGAGGAGATTTGGAAGAAATAAAAGGGCAAGGCAATAGCACATAATGATAACCAGACAGACAGGAAGGGACAAGCAAATGTAAAAATGCAGCAGCATGTAAAGTCAGTGTAGAGAAAAACATTCAAAAGACAAAACTGAAGGCTCTTTGCCTGAAGGCACGCAGCATTTATAACAAGATGGATAAATTTACACAATAAAAGGGCATGACAATGATAATGGAGACATAGTTGCAAAGTGACCAGCAGTGGGAGACATAAGGAAAACCACTTAACACCCAGATTCTGGATCAGTGGTGCTGGAAGAGCACAGCAATTCAGGCAGCATCCGAGGAGCTTCGAAATCAGGAGGCTGGTGGGTGCCTGACACTCACTGCCCAGTTTAGTAGTTGAAGTAGAAACTCTGGATCTGTAACCTGGATCTGCACCTAAACCCGCAAGGTTCTGGAGCAAGTTTTGATACGTGGGATTAGAATATGCAGCCAGCTTTTCCCTTTCTCCTTTTCAGCTGATGTATCCATGATGGGTTGATTGGCCTCTATCCGTATCATAATTTTTCCACAGCTTTTTTTTGTGTATGTAAATCCACAGAAAGAGGGAAAAATTACAAGTCGAGAAAAAGGAATAGATTTCAGAAAATGAAACTGATGAATTAATAATGGGCTTTGGATAATGACTTTCAACGAGGCTGTGGGCTTGTGGCGCAGTGGTAGCGCGTCTGACTCCAGATCAGAATATTGCATGCTCAAATCATGTCCGGCTCGCTAAAGCTCAATGTCTTTCTGGGTGGCATGGTGGCTCAGTGGTTAGCATTGCTGCCTCACAGCACCAGGAACCCAGGTTCAATTCCAGCCTTGGGTGACTGCCTGTGTGGAGTTTGTACTTTCTCCCCATGTCTGCGTGGGTTTCTTCCGGGTGCTCCGTTTCCTCCCGCAGTCCAAAGATGTGCGGGTCAGGTGAATTGGCCATGGTAAATTGCCCATAGTGTTAGGTGCATTAGTCAGAGGGAAATGGGTCTGGGTGAGTTACACTTCAGAGAGTTGGTGTGGACTTGTTGGGCCAAAGGGCCTGTTCCACACTGTAGGGAATCTAATCTAATTACTTTTGTTGTCTCCAGTGTTCTCATGGAGATATTACAATGCAGGAGGAGGTCATTCAGCCTATCATATCTGCACCATGCCTTTACAGTCATGATTCACAAATATCCCATGAACAGCAGAAAATCAGAACGTAAAACAGAATCATTAGAGGGTTGGGCATAAAAACATCAATACCTTCAAGGAGAGGAGCCAAAGGGAAAGAAATAATAGAGTCAGAGGTGTACAGCACGGAAACAGACCCTTTCGGTCCAACCCGTCCATGCCGACCAGATATCCCAACCCAATCTGGTCCCACCTGCCAGCACCTGGCCGATATCCCTCCAAACCCTTCCTATTCATATACCCATCCAAATGCCTCTTAAATGTTGCAATTGTACCAGCCTCCACCACTTACTGTGGCTGCTCTATGATCAGAATAAAATTAAGATCTGTATTGCCTAAAGCAGGCTTTGGTGTGGCTGCAGAATGATTCTCTCTGATCCACTTGTGGGTTTGTGCATCAATCCTGAGGGTTGCAGTGACCCCAAACCCATGAATGAAGGGTAACAGGTAGATTATGGTTGATGGTCCTCCAGCCACTGGAGGCAGTGCCACCAAATCTGAAGACCAACGAATCCTCTGGGCCACAGCTGCCAATTTGTGCAGGCCAATAAGAAACAGTTTTGCAATACATATATTTGCATCAATATCCCAACATCCTTTGAAATGGAGTTTGTTTCCTTTCTGCAGTATGATTCCTGATGTTATGTAGACAAAACTAGCAGGATTCCAGAAAATAACAAATAAGATTGTGTATTAGTAGCATCTGAGCTGAAAATGTGTTGCTGGAAAAGCGCAGCAGATCAGGCAGCATCCAGGGAACAGGAGAATTGACGTTTCGGGCATAAGCCCTTCTTCAGGAAGGGCTATTAGTAGCATCTGCAGAGGATAGAACCTCCACCAGGACATGGAGACAATTTCCTTCTCTTGAAATACAAAATTGCTATTTCTGACATCTATCTGATGAACAGACAGAACTTCAGTATCATGTCTTATCATGAAAACAGTATTCCCTCAGCCCTACACCTGAGTCTTAGCCAAACTAATGTCACAAGTCCCAGAGAAGAACCTGAAGGCTCAAAATCCTAGTTCAGCAACTTAATGACCCAGCAACTATTAATTTACCTCTAGATATTTTCCCCCCACTGTACACACCTTCAAGGTGTGTGCACGGCAACAGCATCCGTATGTGGATGTCAATGTGAAAGCACTCTGAATGGTGTCCAGCATCTCCAGATAGCTGTGGGGCCATGCAGATGCTCAGGTTACAGGGAACGTTGCTCAGCAATACTGCCCATTGTCGCTGGCAGTCTTTGGCATTCAGGACAGCAGCACCTTGCAAAGCTCTATCTATTGCATGTGATATCATTTCAAGGGGTTTGCTCAGTTGGCAGGACGGCTGATTTGCAATGCAAAATGATGCCAATGGCATGACTTCAGTTCCCGCATCAACCGTGACCGTGAAGGACTCTCCTTCTCAACCTCTCCAGCTTCCTCTGGCAGCTCATTCCATACACGTACCACCCTCTGCGTGAAAAAGTTGCCCCTTAGGTCTCTTTTATATCTCTCCCCTCTCACCCTAAACCTATGCCCTCTAGTTCTGGACTCCCCAATCTCAGGGAAAAGACTTTACCTATTTATCCTATCGATGCTCCTCATAATTTCGTAGACCTCTATAAGGTCACCCCTCAGCCTCCGGTGCTCCAGGGAAAACAGCCCCAGCTGTTCAGCCTCTCCCTGTAGCTCAGATCCTCCAACTCTGGCAATATCCTTGTAAATCTTTTCTGAACCCTTTCAAGTTTCACAACATCTTTCCGATAGGAAGGAGACCAGAATTGCAAGCAATATTCCAACAGTGGCCTATCCAATGTCCTGTACTCAATACTCTGACCAATAAAGGAAAGCATACCAAATGCCTTCTTCACTATCCTATCTACCTGTGATTCCACTTTCAAGGAGCTATGAACCTGCACTCCAAGGTCTCTTTGTTCAGCAACACTCCTTAGGACCTTACCATTAAG
>NC_057747.1:21964177-21966517 GCF_004010195.1 Chiloscyllium plagiosum | reverse complement strand
TGATCAGGTCCTGGGGATTTATCCACCTCTAACCGTTTCAAGACATCCAGCACTTCCTCCTCTGTAATCTGGACATTTTGCAAGATGTCACCATCTATTTCCCTACAGTATATATCTTCCATATCCTTTTCCACAGTAAATACTGTTGCAAAATATCCATTAGGATCTCCCCCATTTTCTGCGGCTCCACACAAAGGCTGCCTTGCTGACCTTTGAGGAGCCCTATTCTCTCCCTAGTTACTCTTTTGTCCTTAATATATTTGTAAAAACCCTTTGGACTCTCCTCAATTCTATTTGCCAAAGCTTTCTCCATTTTGCCCTCCTGATTTCCCTCTTAAGTATACTCCTACTTTCTTTATACTCTTCTAAGGATTCACTCGATCTAACCTGTCTATACCTGACATATGCTTCCTTCTTTTTCTTAACCGTGACCTTCAGGTTAAATCACCACCAGTCGTTTCTCTGTAATGACAGAGTAGCCCTGTGGTCTGATAAGACTACGGCGACTTTATATTTAAGTATAGACTTGCAAGGGAGCATATCCAGAAGGGCCCTCACAAATGTTTACAGATGCACCATAGAAAGCATTCTATCTGGATGCATCATGGCTTGGCACGGCCATGGCTCTGTCCAGGACCACAAGACACTACAGAAAGTTATGAACACAGCCCGGACCATCATGCAGTTTCCCATCCATTTACACATTTCGTTGCCGTGAAAAGGTAGCCAACATCATCAGAGACCCCTCCCACCCCAGTTATACTCCCTTCCAACTTCTTCCATCGCGTACCAACAGATTTAGGAACAGCATCTTCCCCGCTGTTATTAGACTTCTGAATGGACCTCTCAAATTTCAAATTTAATATTGATCTTGCTCTTTGTGCATCTTCTCTGCAGCCGGAACACTGTATTCCTCGCTCTGGTCTATTACTCTCATGCACTTTGTATGCTATGATCTGCCTGTACTGCAAGCAAAACAGAACTTTTCACTGTATCTAGTTACATGTGACAACAACAAATTAAATCAAATCTTAAACTGCGTGATAATCCACCATAGGACAGGATGGGATACTGAATGGTCCAATTTCATTTTGAATAAATAAACCACATTGATACATTTACGAATCCTTGCTGTATGATTGGAACAGTTGTGAAGAAACAAAACACTGCAACACATTGCAAGTGATCGGGGAACCCACTGGGCTGCCTGATATTTGAGAATTAACTTTAGTTAAGATGTCTCAAACTCAGCACTACAATGATTCGGTCACTTTGTGCTACCTCACCCAGTTCCTTAACCTGCATTGGTCTCATACATGGGGAATTAATGAGATTATTCCTTCCACAGGCACTAAAGTTTAAAATTCCAAACAGTGTATTGCAAGACCCCGCGGGCACTGCAGTGAATAGCAGTCTTTGTTAAAAAGCATAAAAACAGAAACCTGGTAACAGGAATTACTGGTCAAGAAAAATATCTATCCATTTCACCTTCTACTATCCTCGTGGTTGTGCAGACAATGATACTGCACTGCTGAATGATACAAATCAACCTCTATCAATTAGTGTACAACAGGAGCAGGCTTGAGGCAAAGAAAGCTTTTGAGAAACTATACAGTCTCTTAAACTTGCCATGTACAAGGACTCAAATTATTAATATTTTGTACCAGAGGGAGTTTGTTCATTTATTTTTAGCTTATTTCATTTCTAGCAATAACAAATGCAAGTCTTGCCAATAACAACCACATCCCAAGAAAGGATTGGAAAAATTACTGGAAACATTGCTCTACACTTACCGTAATGACCTCCTTCATTCAGAAAGCAATTAGCTACAGCATGAGTAAGGCTTTTCGGCCCTTCAAGACTGCCCTGTGCTCAACTCCTCATGGTAAAAACAAGGACTGCAGATGCTGGAAACCAGAGTTTAGATTAGAGTGGTGCTGGAAAAGCACAGCAGGTCAGGCAGCATCCGAGGAGCAGGAAAATCGACATTTTGGGCAAAAGCCCTTCATCAGCCCTTCACATGTACCTAGAGGTACAGTGAAAAGTTTTGTTTTGCTTGCAGTACAGGCAGATCATACCATACAAAGTGCATGAGGGTAATATACCAGAGCGAGGAATACAGTGTTCCGGCTGCAGAGAAGACACACAAAGAGCGAGATCAACATTAAATTTGAAATTTGAGGGGTCCATTCAGAAGTCTAATATCAGAGGGGAAGAAACTGTTCCTAAATCTGTTGGTACGTGTCTATTCATGATGAAGGGCTTTTGCCCAAAATGTCGATTTTCCTGCTCCTCGGATGCTGCCTGACCTGCTGTGCTTTTCCAGCACCACTCTAATCT
>NC_057747.1:21950362-21963677 GCF_004010195.1 Chiloscyllium plagiosum | reverse complement strand
TCGAGAAGATCACCTCTCAGCCTCCGATACTCCAGGGAAAAAATGCTCCAGCCAATTCAGCCTCTCTCTATAACTCCAAACCTCCATCCTTTCTGCACCCTCTCAAGTTTAACAATGTCCTTCCTAATAGAAGGGTGACCAGAATTGTATGCATTATTCTGCAAGTGGCCTCACCAACATCCTGTACAGCTGCAACATGACATACCAACTCCTACACTCAATGTTCTGCTCCATGCCCTCACCAATGAAGGCAAGTGTGCCAAATGCCTTCTTCATCACCCTATCTATCTCTGACTCCACTATATGGCTGATCCATCTTAGTTTATCCCCTGGGATGTTGATGATGGGGGATTCCGCAATGGTAATGCAGTTGAATACGTTAAGGGAAGATGGTTAGGTCCTCCCTTTTTTAAGAAGGTCATTGCCCAGCACTTGTGTGGTGTGAATGTTACTTGTCACTTATCAGCCCAAACTTGTATTGCCCAGGTCATTGTATAAGCTTGAGCAAACATCGCCACTTCTGACTTTATGAAGTGAGGGGTGGAGAAACACCATTGATGAAGCAGCTGGAGATGACTGGGCTCAGGAGACTAGGACACTATGCTGAGGAACTCCTGTCGAGATGTCTTGGGATTGAGACATTTAACTTCCACAGCCATCATCCTTTATGCTAGGCATGACATCCACCAGTACTGAGTTTCCCCTAGAATCCTATTGACATAAAATTTGCTAGGGCTACATAGATTCCCATGCTACCTTAATGTCAAGGGCAGTCAGTCTCACCTCTACTCTGGAGTTCAGTTCCCAACAGCATACCTTCTGAAAGAATGCGCATCCATATTGAAAAAAAACATAAAAAGAACTCGGAACACTTGGATGAGGCTTGTATTCCCTTAAGTACAAGGTCAAGGCGTGATCTTACTGAAGTGTTAAAGAGGTGTTGAGAGAGTAGATCGAGGGAAACTATTTTCTCTTCTGATCGGAGGGGACAAGCAGGGATGATCAATAAATTCCAACTGGGTTTTTCAACAGTGTTGTCAGAAAGCACTTCTTCACGTGAAAATCTGAAAGTTTCCCCATCCCCCAAAAGCTGTTTGAGGGTGGGGGTCAAACGAAAATGTCTTAACAGTGATTAATAGTTTTTGCTAGGCAAAGCTTAGCGACAAAAGCAGGTTGATGGAGTTAAAACACAGACCAGCTATGATCTAAATCAATGGCAGAAGAGGCTCAAACAGTTGAATGGCCTCCCCCTGTTCTTATCCAACTTTGACTGAAAGGTATAATCAACACCTTGTTTCAGCAACGATGAGTCTTTGTTCGGAGGCCATCAATTGAAGTAGGGAGCATTTGGTTGCTATTGGTTGCAAAGTCATCAGTGAACTCACTGCTCAGATAGATTAAATTGAACTCAGCTCCTGCTGAGCTATTGTAATTCTGAAGCCCAATTACTTTGCTGCTGCTGATGGTTACTCCCAGCACAACGTAGAATTCGAATTTGTGGAGTTAGGAATTTGAAGGAATGTTAGAGATATGAGTTTTGTCACCGCTTATTCCTTGGTCTCCAGCTAGGCCTTTATTTAGGTGATTGGCAGAATACTTTCTTAAAATCGTTCAAGTTGCTGAATCAAGGACAATGTTAAAAGCCGAATTCAGTAGGATGTGTTAACCTCTATGTGTACAAGCTATAACTCCACTGCTGAAAATGTGTTGCTGGAAAAGCGCAGCAGGTCGGGCAGCATCCAAGGAGCAGGAGAATGGACGTTTCGGGCATGAGCCCTTCTTCATCCTCTTACGAGGATGCGTTCCTTGAAGAAGCTCTCTTCCCTAGAAGATTTTAACCTACTGCGAATCCTCTTACAAGGATGCCTTCCTTGAAGAAGCTCTCTTCCCTGATCTCCAGCATCTGCAGTCCTCACTTTCTCCTAGAAGATAACTCCTAGAAGATTTTCCCCATAGTAAAGTGTGCTCAGTTACCAAAGCCTTAACAGAAGTGCAAAGTTTGGAGTACAAACATTAATCAGTGCTAAAGTTTGGCAGAACTATTCCTAACTCTTCACATAAACTTGTGAAATTCCCCTGATAAGGAGTCAAATTCCAGGGTAATCTTCAGGTGAAGTACAGTTATAGGCCAATTGGATCAAGGTGCATATTCAAACTGAAGGGGACCACACAGCCACTGAGTCTCCTCTATGATTCAATTAAGCAGCTAATCTGTACCACAACTCCATGAACTCCATATCCCTTGATGCATGGTTAGGGTGAATAGCCAAGGTCTTTTCCCCAGGGTGGGGGAGTCCAAAACTGGAGGGCGTAGGTTTAAGGTGAGAGAGGGAAAAGATTTAAAAGGGTCCTAAGGGAAAACATTTTCATCCAGATGGTGTGTACATGAAATGAGCTGCCAGAGGAGGTGAGAGTGTGGTGCTGGAAAAGCACAGCAGGTCAGGCAACATCCAAAGAGCAGGAGAATCAATGTTTTGGGCATAAACCCTTCATCACGAATTCCGTTCCTGACGAAGGGCTGTGCTTTTCCAGCGCCACACTCTCGACTCTAATCTCCAGCATCTGCAATCCTCACCTTCACCTGCCAGAGGACGTGGTAGAGGCTGGTACAATTACAACATTTAAAGGCAGCTGAATGGGTATATGAATAGGAAGGGTGTAGAGGGATATGAGGAGAAAGTGAGGTCTGCAGATGCTGGAGATCAGAGCTGAAAATGTGTTGCTGGAAAAGCGCAGCAGGTCAGGCAGCATCCAGGGAACAGGAGAATCAGGAAGGGCTTATGCCCAAAACGTCGATTCTCCTGTTCCCTGGATGCTGCCTGACCTGCTGCGCTTTTCCAGCAACACATTTTCAGCTGCAGAGGGATATGAGCCAAGTGTTGACAAATGGGACTAGATTAATTTAGGATATCTGGTCGGCCTGGACGAATTGGACTGAAGGGTCTGTTTCCGCGCTGTTTAACTTTATGACTTTACCGATACGTTGTATGACAATACTGTGCCTTTGCAAGATGTGTCCTGTCCTGTTTCTCTTGCAGAGGGGGGTGTTATCACAGTGGTATTGAAATATCTCTTATTGACAGGCATCTGGTAAAGAGCTTTGAGTAATCCCGGAGTGTTATTTTTTGAAGTAAGACAAAATAATCATGAGTAGATGGGGTTGGGCTCACACTGACCCAGAAGGACTTTAGTTTTCAGTGAGTTCCGTAGACACAGCTGCTGATGCTGATGGCTCGAGTTCACTGCTGCTGGAGTGAAGGCTTGGGATTAAATTCCCTACAGTGTGGAAACAGGCCCTTCGGCCCAACAAGTTCACACTGACCCTTCGAAAAGTAACCCACCCAGACCCATTTCCCTCTGAATAATAAATCTAACACTATGGGTAATTTAGCACGGTCAATTCACCTGACCTGCACACCTTTGGACTGTGGGAGGAAACCAGCGCACCCAGAGGAAACCCACGCAGACACGGGGAGAATGTGCAAACTCCACACAGACAGTTGCCTGAGGCAGGAATCGAACTCAGCTCCCTGGCACTGAGAGGCAGCATTGCTAACCACTGAGCCACTGTGCTGCCCTTAGTGTATTGACATCACTCACCTCACAGTCTCACTACTCCCTGGGTGAAGAAGTTTCTCTCGAATTCCCTATTGGATTGCTTTATTCATAAGGGGATCTGTCTGTCACTGGCTGGGCCAGCATTTATTGCCTACCCTGAACTGCCCTGCAGAAGGTGGCAGTGAGTTGTAATCCATGAGGTCTAGATAGACCCACAATGCAGTTAAGGAGGTCCATGAGGTCTGGATAGACCCACAATACAGTTCAGGAGGTCCATGAGGTCTAGCTAGACCCACAATGCAGTTAAGGAGGTCCGTGAGGTAGAGATAGACACACAATGTAGTTAAGGAGCGAACTCCAGGATTCTGACCCAGCAATATTGAAGGAACCGTGATATATTTCCACTGAGATGGTGAGTAGCCTGGAGTGGAACCTGAAGGTGGTGGTGCTACATGTCTCTGCTGCCCTTGTCCTTCTAGATAGAAGAGGTCGCACACTTGGAAGGTGTTGTTGAAGGAGTCTAGGGAAGTTGCTGCAGCACCTCTCGTAGATGGTAGACATTGCTGTCACTCTGCCTCAATCAATGTTGATGGTGGTGGATGGGATGCTAATCAAGTGGGGGGCTGCTTTGTCCTGGATGGTGTCGAACTTGTTGAGGTGTTGGAGCTGCATTCATTCAGGCAAGCAGGGAATATTCCATCACACCCTTGGCTTGTGCCTTGTAGATGGTGGACAGGCTTTGGGGAGATTTATTAGATATTAGAATAGATTTATTTGTGTCGATTTTATAATTACGACCTTTAGTTTTGAAGTTCCCATAAAAGTGAAATCATTTTCTCAATATGTACCCTATTAAACCTTTTTATTATTTTACAGATCTCTATTGGCCTCTGCAAACAGCTCACAAAAATTGATTATTCCTGATCTTAAAAACTCAATTTGTCGTCCAGTGTCTACAAACATTTACAGCAGAGAATTTCCAATTTCTTCAGCACAGATTACTTCAATCGCTACATTTAATAAAACTAAATATGTGACTTTACAGTTTTTCATAGGTATTTTCTGACATTTCTATTTGTAATGCCTAATTAGTGTGATAACTCAGTAGCAGCAACAATAGGAATATCATATTTTGAAAAAAGTGAGAAGTCACATGATTACCAGGTTATTGTCCAACAAGTTTATTTGAAAACTTCACTTAATGAAGGAGCAATAACCTGATGTTGTGTGACTTCTGACTTTGTCTACTCCAGTTCCACACTGACCTCTCCACATTTTGAACAGACTTCTCAAATGTTAATTCTGATCTCTCTCTCTCTCTCTACACCTTCTCTGCGACTGTAACTCTGTATTCTGCACTCTGTCCTGCTACCCTGATTTACTTTGTATGGTACGATCTGCCTGTATAGCAAGCAAAACAATACCTTTCACTGTATCACGGCACACGTGTCAACAATAAATCAGTCAATCATCCAGGGAATAGGGAGAACGGGAAGGGGAAATAAAATGTGAGCCAGTATATGCTGGGTGAAGTAAAGTATGTCTTTGACAAGATCAAGACGCTTCTCAGAAGCTATATTCTCAATCTTCTCATCCCATGCCTTGTTCCATTGCCCTCTATTGACACTTACATGTCCATGAAGATCCGTATTAAGCAGCATCAGCGCACATGTTAGCGTGTGAATACCATCTGCAGAAGAAAAAAGGAAGAGCATTACTTAGGATGGCTAGAATCCATAGCACTGGAGACAGACTCTTGAGTCAATCCCAGAGTTGAAGGATGTCACACTGCTGTCATTCTCTCTCACTCACACTTGTATTTCATGTCAAAGCGCTATCTAGCTCAGTTTTTTTTTTAATATCTGTTGTTTCATGGGATGTCAGCTTGGCTGGTAAGGACAGTGTTTGTAACTCTTCCCCTAACTGAGTGGCTTGCTGGACATTTCGGCGGGCAGGTAGGATTCAATCACAAAGAAAGGTAAAATTGCCCAAGGCCCAGAGGACTCGTCTCTCGTTAGAAGTACAGTCAGTGGTGAGGGGGTCAACCTGGGGGTCACCACACCACAGGAAAGGGGAGAGGCTAAAAAGGTATAGCCTTAGTGATAGCTTCAGCCAGTGTCAGAATTGAACCTGCACTGTTGCACCACTCTGTATCACAAACCAGCCGTCCTAATTAACCAATCCACATGCCATGGGTCTGGAGTCACATGTAGGCCTGACCAGATAAGGACAGAACGTGTCCTTCCCTAAAGGACGTCAGTGAACCAGGTGGATACCTACCAGAATAATTGTCAAAGTCACAGAATCATAGAATCCCTACAAGCGTGGAAAGAGGCCATTCGACCCTTCAAATCTGCACTGACCCTCCAAAGAGCACCCCACCAAGATTCAACACCCCCTCCCATCCGATCCTGCTTTTCCCTTTTTCATGCAGAGGATGGTACGTGTATGGAATGAGCTGCCAGAGAAAGTGGTGTAGGCTGGTACAACTACAATATTTAAAAGGTATCTGGATGGGTCTATGAATAGGAAGGATTTAGAGGGATATGAGCCAATGGCTAATAGGACTAAATTGGATTGGGATATCTGGTCGGTATGGGTGTTTGGATTGAAGGATCTGTTTCCACACTGTAAATCTCTATGACTCTATAATTCACTTAGCCTGCACTTCCCAGGGCACTATGGTCAATTTAGCGTGGCCAATCCACACAATCTGCACATCTTTGATTGTGGGAGGAAACACACGGGCAGAATGTGAAAATTCCACACAGACAGTCGCCCGAGGCCTGAATCGAACCCGGGTCCCTGGCGCTGTCAGGCAGCAGTGCTAATCACTGAGCCACGATGCCATCCATAAAGTACACACTTCCCATAACTGTCCCCATAATGAAATTGGCTTTCAATTTCCTATTTAATTCATTAGATTTAAATTCCACCAGTAGCCCTGGTGGGATCTGAGCCCATTTGAGCCCTGAGGCCAATCATCTTACCACAGCCTGCACCTTCATGTTAAACATAGGTCAAGAGTAAGAGGCCTCTCTTTGAAAGGATCATTTGCTCTGAGAGGAACATTTGAGTATGACACTCTCTCCCTCAAAATGCAGTGGAGGCTGGTTCTTTGAATTTATCCAAGTCAGTGTTAGATTTTTAAAATACATCAGTCAAAGGGAGGAAAGTGGAGATGACAGCACAATTGAACTTTCATGTGGAGGTGCCGGTGTTGGACTGGGGTGGACAAAGTTAAAAATCAAACAATGTCAGGTTATAGTCCTGATGAAGGAACTGCGCTCCAAAAGCTAGTACTTCCAAATAAACGTGTTGGACTATAACCTGGCATTGTGTGATTTTTAACCTTACCGACCTTTGTGAAGCCAAATAAAGGAGAATGTATTAATGCCAACATTCCCCATCTTGACAGGCCATTCCTACAGATTTTGTTTTGCTAGAAGAAAGATTGTGTGATATCTTGGAGATGCTTAATACTATGGTAGGAGAACACACAATGGACAGAATTAAATCAGTCTACAGTGATTGTGGGGCTTAGAATGAAGAGCAAATTAAATTCAAGAGGATTAGAACAGAGAGCAGGAGAAGTTATTTCAATTTGCTTTTAAACAGAGGATGGCAAAGTTGTGAAAAGCACCACCACCGTTGAAGGAGAACTACATAATAGCTTGTCACAGCATAGCAAAGTTGAAAAATGTGGTGCTGGAAAAACACAGCAGGCCCAGGCAGCGTCCGAGGAGCAGGAGAATCGACGTTTCAGGCATAAGCCCTTCTTCAGGAATCTTCAAGGCTTATGCCCGAAACGTCGATTCTCCTGCTCCTCGGATGCTGCCTGGCCTGCTGTGTTTTTCCAGCACCACATTTTTCAACTCTGGTCTCCAGCATCTGTAGTCCTCACTTTCTCCACAGCATAGCAAAGCTGTTTTCCAAAGACCCGGACAATATCCAGGTTTGGGCTGGGAAGTTGCACCGAGTGCCACACAATTACCAGGCAATGACCATTGTCAACAAGAGGGAACCTAACCACCATTCCTCCACATTCAATAGTTGACATCATCATTGAATCCCCCATTATCAATATTCTGGGGCTTACCATTGACCTGAAACTGAACTGGACTAGCTACTGTGAGTACAAGGCAGATTCGAGGCTAGGAATCCTGCAGTGAGTAAACCATCTCCTGACAACTCAAAGCCTGTCCCATAGGCACAAGTTAGGAGTCTGGTGGAATTTTCCCCACTTGCCTGGAGTGCAGCTCCAACAATACTGAATAGCTTGACACTACCTATGACAAAGCTGCCCAATTAATTGCCATTGCACCCACAAACATTCAAACTCTCAACCAGTATCAGCAGGATCTACAATATGCACTGTAGATATTCACCAACGCCCTTAGATAGAACCTTCTAAGTCCCTTGAAGGACAAGGGCAGCAGAAATATCAGCATGGATTTTTTAAGCAGAACTTGGTCCCACACTGTAATTTCCCCAGTGTGTAAGGTATTCAATCTCTTCCATATCAGAGTCTGACCAGAGTCCATACAACAATTCAAGATCCTGCCGAACAATCTGGTTCAACATTAACCCCTCAAATCACAGAATTCAGTGAAAAATTAGGGAGACAAAACAATCTCCCTAATTGTACAGAATGGCATTTGTGCAGGGAAATAGTATTGTGGTAAAAGGTCAGTTAGGATCCAGGTAATAACACAGCAGAACTGATGGACTGAATGGTCTACTTCTGCTCCTGTTTTCTACATTTCTAGAAAGGCTCTGGGACTGTGATAGGAAGAATAATCTTGAATGTAGAAATACAGGAATAATTAATTTTTTTTCCCAATTGCACAAAGATTTAAGATTATTTATACCAAGGGTAAAGCTGAGAGGAGTTCAAACTGTTTCCTGTAAGAGTAAAGGGCAAGTATGGGAATGGATTTATTTAAAAGTAAAGATGTACAGAACTGTGGGAGGCCATTTGGCCCATTGACAGCTGAGAAAGAGCTATCAAACCTAATCGCATTTCGGTCAAAAGCCCAATAAGTTTTTAGCAAATTCCCCACATGTCAGAGGATTTGTGTTTTTTTTTAAATGAAGGTTTTTGGCATCATCACTCTTGCAGGCAGCAAGTGCTAGATCCTCACCATCCTTAGGTCCTCTCTAATCTTCCCCCTAGTGACAATGAATCTCTCTCTCTTCGTTAGTGATCATTTGCTTTCTGCATTCTTGTTAAGGATGGGGGCTTCACTGGCAAGGCCAACATTTATTTCCTGTCCTCCACTAATTGCCCTTGGGCGGAATGCCTTGTGAAACCACTTCAGAGGGCAGTTAAGAGTCAACCACATTGCTGTAGGTCTGGAGTCACGTGAAGCCCAGGCCAGGTGAGGAGGGCAGATTTCCTTCTCTAATGGACATTAATGAACCAAATGATTTTTCACTGCTAAGGCAGTTTCCTATCTGCTTTATCCTGGCCTTTCATTTACAGTATATACTCAAGTAAAGGTCGATCTCATGCAAAAGTTGACCCCCTATTTTTGGCTACAAAATATGGAATTTTCCATATATCTTGCGTAAAAGTTGACCCTAGTTCTTCACAGACAACAGATCAACATTTGTAAGTCAAGGTATTATCCTGAACATAAATGTTACGAGGAAATTATTTTTTATTCACGCTATTATGTGTTTTGATGTAAAATTCACACCAGTCTGGGGCAAAGGTTTAATACACATCAGGTCAGAGTCAGGTGGTAACTTCCCTTTGTGTGCAGCTCAGCTGAGCTCAGTTCCCTTGTAGCACTTGTGGAATATAGTCGTATTACCATAATTTGTTGTGCTTTTTTGTAATTCGTTCAGAGATCAATTTGGCTTCTGCTCATGATACGGTACTTTGGACTGTAGCATGAATTTCAGCCCCTCAGAAGTAATATCCGTGTAATAATCAACCCAATAAATTTAACCTGAAAAAATAGTCTGAAAAATTTCACTTTTATACAAGTATAGCTCAATCAGATTTCCCCTTACCCTCTTCTGCCCCAAAGAAAATAATTTCAGCCTATCCAATCATTCCTCGTTAAAGCTTTCAGCAATTCATCATTTTAAATTCTGTAAAACTAGTAAAAGGTATAGAATAGACATAAGTTTATCCGTAGCATTGCTATTTTGATCATAATCACACTTTTCGCTCAAAAAACGCTGGAATGTCTATCGTCTTAGCTTTATTTCTTATTTTCCTAACTTATACAATGTATATCTGTAATGTAGTGTCACTAACTTTCTTTATTTTCTCAATTATTTTGTAGCTAAGATTTGTGCCCAGGTACCTCAGATGGCACCACGTGTTGTATACTTCTCACTGTATTCCGGTTCTTTTGAAACTTGAGCACACATATGGCAACTGTACCATTCTAGATCGGAGACGGTTACAGAGAATGGTGAACTCAGCCCGGACAATCACAAAGGCCAAACTCCCATCTATAGAATCCAACTACCAGGCCTGCTTTCAAGGAAACGCTGCCAGCGTTCTCAAAGATCCATCTCACCCTGGCAATGTTTTTCCACAACATCTACCAGCGGGGAGAAGGTACAGAAGCCTGAGCACACGCACCAGCCGGTTTTGTATCAGTTTCTACCCTACTGCTGTTAGCACTGCTGCCTCACAGCATCAAGGACCCAGGTTCAATTCCAGCCTCGGGTCTCTGTCTGTGTGTAGTGCGCACGTTCTCCCAGTGTCTGCATGGGTTTCCTCCAGGTTCTCCAGTTTCCTCCCAAAGATGTGCAGGTTAGGTAGATAGGCCACGGGGAATACGGGGATGGGTCCAGGGGGAATGCTCTTTGGAGGGTCGGCATGAACTTGATGGGCCGAATAGGCTGCTCCCACACTGTAAGGATTCTAACAGGGAAGATCTCCCAACAGTGGGGTTGTAATGTAGAAATTGCCAATATAAACATTTAAAGGCTCTACAAATGGCCATTTTTTACATTTGAAGGCCATTAATTTTAAGGCTCCGTTCCCCATTCTAGCAGGAAATGATCCCCCCTCACCTCTGTCCTCCCTAGTTGGCTATCCAGAGGGATCTGCTCTGCACTGTCTCCCTGCCCATCGCTATGATGCATTTACCATCTCACCCTCTCAATCCTCGGTCTGCCTCAGCATCACCTACTTCATTTGACTCCTGAACCTTAAATGGTACAGAGACTGAACCTACCCTCTGCAGATATGGTCCTGGGATTGCACTGGTGGTATCTATGTGAAAAGTGGATCAGCACTCGCTCCCGCTCCTGCGTCTCTCCCATTAGTGCAAACTCCTTCAAGAAAGCTCTGCAAAGAGACAACCAAGACCATGGTTTAATCACATATTAAAATCATGAGCAGGTACCTGTACTCTCCTGGCAGAAAGAAACATGATCAGGCATTGTGTTCTTTCTGAAGGAAACAAAAGCCCAGCGACGATAGAGTGCACTCTCTATGGCAACATCTCAACCAACCTGAGTGAACTTGTCAACCAATCAGCAGCCTTTTCTCATGCAGTGTAAATTGTTGTTCCCTTTGAAATTTGGCATTCTTGTAGAAGTCCAGATGAGAGCAAGATGAAAGATTTGACAACATGCCTCTTTTATCCACAATATTTGAGTTTGGTGGGACCAATTATTAGTATTAAAATCACTTCATTCTCTCTCAACTGGCCCAACATTGGAAAAGGTTTGTGTGCTGCATGTGTGCAGGAGCTGGTACTTGGAGGGCCTGGTCATAGAGTCAAAGATATACAACATGGAAACAGACCTTTCGGTCCAATACGTCCATGCCGACCGGATATCCTAACTTAATTTAGTCCATATCCTTCTAAACCCTTCCTATTCATATACCCATCCAGATGCCTTTTAAATGCTGTAATTGAACCAGCCTCCACCAGTTCCTCTGGTATACACACACCACCCTCTGTGTGAAAACAATTGCCCTAAGCTCCCTTTTAAATTTTCCCCTCTCACCTTAAATCTGTGCCCTCTAATTCTAGACTCCCCCACCCCAGGGAAAGGACCTTGTCTATTTACCCTATCCATGCCCCTCATGATTTTATAAACCTCTTCATGGTCACCCCTCAGCCTCTGACACTCCAGGGAAAACAGTCCCAGCCTGTTCAGTCTCTCCCTATATGTCAAATCCTCCAACCCTGGCAACATCCTTGTAAATCTTTTCTGAACCCTTTCAGGTTTCACAACATCCTTCTGATAGGAAGGAGACCAGAACTGCACACAGTATTCCAAAAGTGGCCTAACCAATGCCCTGTACAGCTGCAACAAGACCTCCTAACTCCTGTACTCAATACTCTGACCAATACAGGAAAGCTACCAAATGCCGCCTTCACTATCCTATCTACCTGCAACTCCACTTTCAAGGAGCTATGAACCTGCACTCCAAGGTCTCTTTGTTCAGCAACACATCCCAGTAATTGATTACAAACAAATTTTATTTATCCAACTATTTTAACCAGATTGAAGCAAAATGGATTTTAAAATCCTCAATATGTATGACTTTTTATGGAGACCTTTATTAGACACTTTAACATAAAAGACTTAAAACAGACTTATCTGGGTTTTGAAAGTTATTAGACACAGACAATGACCTTCCGGTCTCTCTTACCTCAGAGCCTGATCTAGATTCATCCCCGTGAAGTCAAAAAACCTCAGGTATTCCTCAGCCACCATCTTACTGAAGTCGTTACTGAAACAAGAATAGGAGGAGAGTGAAAAGAGGAGACAACGAGAGATGAGCAGCAGAGGAGAGAGAGAAAAAGAGAGAGGAAAGAAAGATATAGAGGAAAGAAAGAAAGAGCGAGACGCTGCGAAAGATTGAGCTTCAAGCTCGTTTACAAATCGTTAAAACCAGCACAAAGTGCACCCTTTTTGAGGGTCATAGAATCCTTAGAGAGTGGAAGCAGGCCATTTGGCCCAGTGTGTCCATACCAACAATCCAAAGAGCATCCCATCCAGACCCACCCCCACCCTGTAACTCTGCATTTCCCATAGCTAAACCACCTAGCCTGCACATCCCTAGACACTGCGGGTTATTTAGCATGGCCAATGCACCTAACCTGCACATCTTTGGACTGTGGGAGGAAGCCAGAACACCCGGAGGAAACCCACGCAGACACTGGGAGAATGTGCAAACTCCACACAGACCGCCCGAGGCTGGAATTGAACCTGGGCTCCTCGTGCTGTGAGGTACAGGTGCTAACCACTAAGCCTGAGAAGCTTTAAAACTCATTTGAAAGTGCCAAACCCAAAATGTGGCTTGAACCAGTATTTTGAAACAGAACATTTTTTTTAAAAAAATGAAAATGCGCTTGATGTTACCCTGCAACATTTAAGAGTTTTTAAAAAGTGCAGCTTAAATGGGGATTATCACAAAAATAAGTCAAGTTTTATCACTGTCGCAACCAGTAAGCCAATTTGACATGACCAGAAATTCCTGTTAAAATCTATGCTGAATCATTCACTACAGAGGCACAGTGCCGTGTAAAAGTTATGCTCAAATTTCTAACAGCATCCTGTGCCTAAAGGACCCAGCTTAATTTTTAGAGCCTCCTTAAAAAGACTGTAAATAGGTGTTTAATGGAAAGGCACATTGGTAATTATTGATTCTGGGAGGCATGATTACATTTTGGACAGGGGCTATCCTCAACACATTTTTTTTTAGACTATCGCAAGTGATTGCTGAAACCCAAGCTGCATCGAATGTAACTTGCACTTAAAATTCCTC